>NW_011887801.1:484250-515173 GCF_000806365.1 Fopius arisanus | reverse complement strand
AACCTTCTAAACATTAATCTAAAAATACTCTGAAGTGCATATTTCAAATTAAAAGTGTCATTCTTCGTTAATTAAAAACCTCAAGTCATCACGGTAAATTAATTTTAATTAATCATCAAGAAAAGTTTATCCAAGATTCACATCCCAAAAAAATTTTAATTTCAAGATATTAACTTCTTGTATCGAGTAAATCTTTTCAAATTATTTAATAGAATTATAAAATAATTGAAATATCGTTGTCCCTCTTAATATATTTTTTTATTACTGCAATAATGAATGTTGTAATGAGCATCCCCTGGGGCAAGCCATTAAATCAAATTTTTCAAATAATTAAATCGTCCCAGTGAGTTTTTAAATTAAATCGTCCCAGTGAGTTTTTAATGGCGAGATTGAGAGCATGACATTTTCGCAAACCCGGAGGTCATGCGGAGGCGTTGGGAGTGGGTGAAACCGAATCACCGAGGATATTACATGGGGATGAAACATGACATTTGAGAATAATACCCAGCGTAATAACTCCCTCTGCATCTTGCATCTCAGTAAAATATACCAGAGCAGAAAATAAAGTGAAATACACAAAAAAAAAAATAAATAAACAATCATTCACGATAAATCTTGGCTTTCTGATAGCATCGAATCTCCAATTTACTCCGATTATTATGGAATTCCGGGGAACACGCGGTAAAATTGATTAATTGAAAAAAAAAACTGGAGAACAAATCCTGGTTATTACAAGGTAAATACTCCAGTATTTTTTTTTGAGACACGTGAAGTAAAAATGAAATAGAAATCAAACTGAAATCATACTAATAAAAATGGACACGTGGACCATGGATCCGGGGAATTGATCTCATCCATAAGTATCAATCACACCATCCCTCCCACCACATCTCCACCGAAACACTTGTTTTTCCCGTTTCCTCCACGTGTCAGACAACGTCACCTTCAGTTTCTTACCCGTGGAATACTTAGAAGTGAAATAATTCACCGAAGATAGGAGGGGATTGGCACATGTGGCATAACCGGATTAGATAGAGATATGACTCGACTAGATAAAATTAATCTCCGAGTTCAGCCCCTGAGACAAATAAAGTGTCATTATTTCCCTGTTGTCTCCATCTAAAGACTCATCTAAATATTCCCCAACAAACCCCTTGGATCCACCCTCTCACCGTCGGATGTAAAATCCCCTGGAATGAAATTCCTCTCGATAATTCTGGAAATAAATAGGTCATTCGGTCTCGATTAGTCGTCCATAGCTGGAGATGTTTTCCCCACGTCATTCGTAACTGGGGATTTTATTTCGTTCACATGTCGGACGTCACAAGTGGGCGCGTAACGCGTTACGATTTCCTTCCGCACGTGTATCCCCAAGGTTCAAGGCCACCTGATGTTCTACATTCTGTAGCGTGCAATGGTGCACGTCGATAATACCCCCTCCATCATACCCACCACAACCACCCAATTTCATTAATTTTAGATCGGACGTAATGACTACTTTTCATTCATGAATTCAACCGTCTTTTTATAGGCTGCAGTTTTCTTGGTATTATGGCGCCAACAATTTGCATGGCTGATTTTCCAAAAGCTGGTACTGATGCACCTTGTGTGAGGAGAAAGTACTGGCAGGAGAGAGCCATCAATAGACACTCCAGGATTGAGTGCAGACAAATTTCGGTTAAAAATGGCAATTGGCAGGGTAATTGTCATGAGTTGGTTTTACCAGGAGCTAGAATACCTGATGAGCCTAGACAAGAGCAGTTGAGGCTCATCGAGAAAAGGAGAAAAGGTGAAATTCGATTAATTGCTGTCATTTTTAATCGTAATTGAGCACTGAGTTAATATATCCGTCAATATAACTCGTATTGAGGAAAAATTGTTTTTACTAATGATATTTATTAGTGGAATACAAATTTATTCAAGATGTAAATGGGAATGGAAATTTTATGTAGATGTCAGGCTATTACTTGTTGCAAGTATATTTACTTGCAGATGTAACTTTTTTTTCTCAACGCGTGCTAGGCTTGGGACGGCAATACAAATATTTTATTTTTTTATTTTTTTTGTTTTATTGACTATTGAATGGAGTCTTGCAATTTAAGAGAATTTTTCTAGTCGAGCTGGATCTGTTTCTGAAAATTTAAAAAATCTGGGAAAACAGAAAGTCCCATTTTGATGATAATTTAATGATAATTAATGAATATTCAATTATTATCAATTGGTAATTTTCGTAAAATTACGCCAAGTAAAGATTCATGAAAAATAATGATTTATCATTCATGATAAATAATAGGCCCGAATAATTTCCGCAGAATTGCTGGACATTGTTATTCGAACTCTGGTGCTAGTTCGTCGCAATCATGTACTCCAGAAGAGAGTGGATGCTCTATGTCTGGAGACCCAAAATTTTATCAGATCTCAAATGAACAATCGACAGGCCAAAGAAAAAATAGAGCAACGAGTAGAACAACTTGAAGAATCCACCGTGGTATCATCGTCAACAGGCGAAATGGAAGTCGACAACACCAGGCAAAATACCGACAATTTTGAAATAAAATCGTCAAACCACGTGACATCCACCTGCATTTTACCAGACACCAACAACGGAATAACCTCCGACTGCCTCTTCTAGGATCTCATAATCCAATTCCACAATTTGGAACTTATGAAATGATGCTTTCCATGATTTAGAGGGTACATTTCCCCATACATGTACCATTTTTTCATATCACTGCGTATTAGAGTAATCACGTAGATTAATTACGAATGGAGATAATTATTCTCCGCATCTCCTGATTGAGATAGAGATTAGGGTCTCGTTGAGAAGAAGAAACTTAAAACTGATATACTACAAAGATAATTACAGACGTATTAGCTGTTTTACGTCGAGAAAAAAATCAATTCATTTCGACAAATAAAATTTATTTCATACAAGAAAATTTTACAATCAACTGCAGATGTAATGTAAATTGCTATGGAGATGAGACTATTTTCTTGGATTGAATAGATTTTTTTTTATCAGCTCTGCATCATTGAGAGTCAGTTGACTGTCAAGACTTTTTCCATTCTATTTTTCATATACAAGCGACTCCTATCTGCTGCAAGAGCTATGAAATATTTAGAGAAACGTCTCGTGCCTGATACTTCGGAAATAGATTGAGAAAACCTAATTCAAGTGGATCGTCCAGTGTTTGAAGAAAAACGAGAGGCAGAACTGCATTTCACCACAGGAACAATTTTGGATGATTGATTCAATAAACTGGGCGATTCATTCTAGATAAATTGAATCATACTTTCCAGTGCCCTTCAGTGTCTCTTTTTCTAAATAGTTTTTGGAGTAGTTTTGAGATGACGATTCAATGGCTTTCACTAGAAATATCAAAATTTTCGGCTTATACAATTTAGAATAATTAGAGATATCTAGGCTCTTCGCATATCAGTACATGACGTTTTTGATATAAATCTTACAATCGAGTTGAAATTGATATCCGATAACCGCTGCCAGCACATTAGATGACACGGACGAAAAAACTCAATGGAAAAATTCAGCGCTTCAAAAATTAATCAAAAAAGGAATGAAATTTAAACAGAAATTATCGATGATTTCGAATGAATCCTAAGAAAATTTTCTTGAAACTTCCGCTGAATTTTTCTGATGAATTTTTTTTATACGTGAAACTTAATTATAGATATTTACCCGGACTAAGGGAAAATTTATTTTAGCGAATTTTTGAGTCTTAAGTAGGGGAAGCTGGAATATTTCGGAGAGTTTTCAAATATTCATGACTCAGAAATAGATCGACCGGTTGAGTTGTGAGTGATGAGTGATCTGGACAAAAATATGATGTCACATAATTGAGTGATTTTTTGATGATGGAGAGAAATCCAAAGCCCCAGCTTCCCCTATTTGGTTTTGAAGCTTGACAAGCTTTTTGTCGATTTTAGAATATATTCTATCGATAATTGAGGAAAGCACTGGATTCGGATTTTGATGATTCGAGGTGATAGTGTGAATGGTTTCAGGCAGTGTTCAATGCGTAGATTAAGTGACTGGATGATTTATTTATTTATTCCGTGAGATGACGAGGGGGAATGCCTGACAAGTGATTGATGGAATTCATCTGAAGTATTATAGTATTATCATGATAATGAAATTAGAATAAATCGACCATTATTTAAAATATTGACAATTTATTTAAAAAATTCATGAACATTGGTGGGGCTGTGGGTCCTGTCAGTGAGCATCTGGAGACTGGGAGAGAAGTACTACGAGTACCCAGAATTGAAGTAGAGCCTGGAGAAAAAATAATTAATCATTTTAAAAAATGATGATCAGCTACTGTTTACATTTTTTCCAAAGACGAATAATTGAGGTATCGATAAATAATTCAAGACCTCGTTTCAATTCAAATTTTATGCGCACAAATGATACATTTTTTCGCATTAATCATTTGTAATTCGTTGCTCATTGTTACAATTGAAGAAGATACGTACGATGTAGATTATGACGAATATTCTGGCTAGGGGATATCGTCTCAGGAAGACTCCAGTCCTCACGCTGATCGCGTCTAAGGACGAATAGGCTCTCTTTACTTTTCGAGCCATTGATGTGTCAAATGGTGTTTCCATGAGGAACGTTGGCACTTGGGCTTTGGCATCGTCAGTGTCATTTACGTTGTACGGTTTTCGGGAATTTCCAAGCAACTTTCTGTACTCGTGCTGAAGAAAATATACAGATCATGCATGACAATTTCCCCGATAAATACAATAATTATAATTTTAATAGTCATTTTATTTTCTCAAGTCCAGAAGAAATCGAACAAAAATATTCAAATGTACCTCAGCCTTTTCCAATTGTAGTCTCAATGCATTCTTCTCAGTCGTCAGTCCCTCAAGTTCATTCTGTTTAGTGACAAGAGTCCTGGTGAGGGTAGCAAGCCTCTCCTCAACAGCACTGGAGGGTGTGGAGACAGCGGAGAGTTGTGACCTGAGCCTTGATATTTCGTCCTCCTGTTTTCTGAGTTTACCAGTGCAAACTCCAATCTGTGCCGCCATCTCCTCCTTGACATCCCGAACTTCCTGCAGGTGTCTACCCACGTCGTCCTCAGCCTCACTCCTTTTTCTCTTCTCCATGGAGATGATCTCCTGGAGTTCCCTGCTGGCAGCTGCGAATTTCCTGCTAGCCTCCTCGATCTTCAAGTCAGCAGTGACCAACTCCTCCCGAGCATTTCTCAACTGCTCACCAACCTGTTGATTCTCATGCCTGAGTCCATTGCACTCCTGCCTGAGTTGATTCAATTCCATAATCGTCGCAGAATTATCTACCCCAGTGTCACCGTTACTCCCCCTGAGCTCAGCGATGAGTTTCTCCTTCTCCTGGAGTGTCTTTATTGCCCTGGCCCGATGCTGCTCCAGCTCCTGCCTGTTGGCCACGAGATCCAGCCTACTCCTCTCCAGATTACCCTTGAGATCGTCAATCTCCTTGACCAACTGTCCATTCTCCACCTCCAATTTCTCCATCCTCTCCCTCATCATCTCAATCTCCTTCTGATAATCCGTGTGCTGCTTGCTCAGCAGCTCATTCTGCTGCTCCAAACCCCTCCTCCCTAGTTTCGACTGCTTAAAATTTTTCGATGCCCTTGTCAAATGCTCAATTTGCTGTCTCTGCTGATTCAATTTGTACTCGTACTCCTGCCTCAGCATTTCCATTTTACCCTGCATCTCACTCTGTTCACTCTCAATCGATCTCTCAACGTGCATTGACACCAGCAATTCATTCCTCAGGCTCTCGATTTCCTGCCTCAGGTGAATATTCTCAGCTGTTGGATCTGATGACGACTGCTCTGGGATGAGGTCGATGAGGGTGTGAGAAAGCTCTGGGGATGATCGACCACTGTTGGAGTATTCTGATAATGAATCCTTGGGATCTGATGTCTCCACTGATAACGAGGATGGTGTCCCAGGAGGGAGATGAGGACTATTGGCTTTTCTCGTTGGCGTTGATAGTCTGCTTAAATACGCTGTCAGGTTTTCATCGTGTGTCGATTTTTTTGGAGTACCCTCCGGGGTGCTGATCGACTGGGAATTATTTGATTGGCAACTGGAAATCAATTCTCTTGGTTATTGAATGTGGAAATAATAATAATATTATTATCAATACGTGGGAAAAGACTGTGATGTTAAAAAATTAAGATCAAATAATCCTCGCCTGTCAGATGGATCCACTGAGGTGACGTTGATCAGCTGATCCTGCTCAGAGTCATATTTCTCCTTGCTTAGAGCGGCTGCTGTGTTCTGATCAATTTTATTAAGCAATGTTTCAGCCTTGCCAGCGAGACCAGACAACCACGCCATATCACAATAGACAATACTGTTAATGATTCTCAGAAAATAGAAATCGGGAAGTAGGTGAATGGTTGATGACACTCGTGATAAATCCTGGGAAATAGGAAATTTTTGTCGAGCTACAGTCACACTCAGAAATAGTTTTTACTCGGAAGATCGGTTAGTCTTATTTACTATCGTTTTGCATTGTCAATATTTACAAGTGAAATGACACGTACGTAGGATAAATGACTTTTCCACTGCCATTACTCCTCCACGAAGATGATTGTGTGGTGCTTTCTGGTGTACACCAGACGTACTACTAGTGCTTCACTCTCCTCGTATTTCTTCACTTTTAATTGTTGGTAAATCCCAGATTTATACTGGGATTTGATAATTAATTGATTGATTCGAAAATACGAGAGATATCTCTAGAAATTTTTCGATGCAAATTTTCCAATTTTTTTTTGAAAATCCATTGCAATTTTTCTGTTGTAATTAAATCTGAGGGGAAAAAAACTTGAAAGACCCGGTGATTTCGTAAAATAGTTGATGTCTTTATTTTTAATGTGCACTAAAAAAAATCTAGTGTACAAGGCAGTCAAATCCTAAAAATGACATGTGAAGAATTGAGAATTTGAAGATTTAATTATTACGGCGATTGGCTTCGAAGGACACCCCCTGGGTGGGAGTCTCCTCCAGGGGTTTGGTCTCCTCGACAGGTGGATGAGCTTGAATCCACTCCAGGCCCCTGGCAATGCCTGTTGGAACGGGCGGTGGTGTCGGAAGATGTTCCCCCTCAGGGTGAAATCCGTTCTCATCAGCTACATACCTCAGTACCACTTGCGTGCCCTCGGGATCAACGTAGCTGACCTGTCCGACGACCGTCTGAACGACAGTATTGTCTCTCAGGAGCTTCACCGACGCCTCCTCCTGGACTCTGATGCCATTCTCCGACTCCCAGACGTTGTGGAAAGAGCCGTCGGGATTTACCTCAGAATCCTGCGATATTATTCCAACGGGAACCTGCACGTGCTCCACTGGAACCTGTCCCTGGAACACTTGCCCTGGGCTCTGTCCGGCAATATTTTTCCTCTGGACATTATTCACAGGTTGCGAGACGCAAATCGCCACCACAAAAGCCAATAATATCTGAAACACGCATTCAATTCACATTACGCAATGCGCAATTGTCGTTAATGCGTCGGCGGTGATCGATTACCAGATTCGATACAAATACTTGATCGATCCATGATCGATCACTTCCGTTGAATCACATGGGATATTAGAATTTTTTGGAATCTCTCGGTTCTCATGAAAAAATGACTCGATATTTTTCAAGCTTTTCGAATATTATTTTAATTTGATAGTGTTACCAGAAAATTCTTCATTCTCCTGGAGATGATCGGCTACTGGAGCGTTCCCTCGACTGATGCTCTCCGAAAAATTCACTCCTCTTTTTATACCCTATTTATTTTCCCTAAAAAAATTGTTATTGTGGAACCAGTCCGGTTTAATAATTTTGTTTTTTTCAATTTCCGATCGGATCGAGCGATAAAAAAACGAATTTATGAAGATCTTCGGGGATAGGATCTCGCGATGGCAGAATATTCTCGTTGGGTTTCGATTATTTATCAATCGGCTCGGATCTCAAGACCATTGATTACTCATTGTGATTTTTTGGCTGAGACCAGATACTCTGATTCATCAATTAATCATTCACGACGCGGAAGTGCCATTGCGATTTAATTATAATCGACGTATTAAATCGTAAACTGTCGCCATTCGTCACTCGGGATTATTCGCATATCGAGCTGTGAAATAATAAATATAATCCGAATGTTTATCTTTCATTACATAAATTACGGTGTGTGACGCAACTTGCAGTTTGCTTAAACCGAAATTCACTGGATGGGAGAGACAATCTGACCCAGACTCGCCTGAGAACACCGAATGGCCTTGAGAGTCGCACCTCCGTATAATTCGCCCATGCAATAATGCATAGAAATGAGAATAAAATTGCAATTACGTAAAAAACGGTAGACTGAAAAAAAAACTTACGGATTTATCGCCCGGTGTTGAATTTTCGAAATTAAAAATCAATTTTCGACGCATCGAGAAAAAAATTATAATCAAACTTAAGGTTTTTCTCAATTACCAATCGATCTGAGGGGAAACTGCTAGGGAACTTTTTTTTAGGTGAATAAATTTCCGACAGGAAAGATCTTTTAGAATTTCCTCCTAAAATCAATGGTTTTGAGAGAAATTGGTATTTAACCCAACGGAAAAATTTCATTTCATTTGAATTTTCATTGCGTCAATGAAATTAATGATAATTTCTTAACTTTCTCAATAACTTTTGGGAATTGGAAGGCTTCTTTGAAGATTAGTTGAGTATTACAGCTTTCGAAGGATTTTCGAAACGGTTTATTTATTTTTATTCATTTATTTATTTTTATTCATTTATTTATTTTTCTGTGAACACAGCGGAGCTTTTATTCAACTCCAGTTGGCACTGATATTATTCTACAGTGATGGTATTAACCTGATATTCCAGGAAATAAAATAATAGATAAAAATATAATAACAGCATAAAACAATTTTCTGTTCTGGTTTTTTACTGATTTTATTGTTTTTCAGTATCCCGTCGTATCTGAATTTATAACTTTGTTTTAAATATTCAATTTAACAAGTTTCGGGTCTTGAAATAATTTTGAAATGATTTTGTAATTGAAGAATCATTAGAAACGTAAGAAGAAAAATAAATGCTTTTTTTGCTGATTAATGTCCCGACTAAAAAATCGTTTGAAATTTCCTCATAAAATCAACAACTCCCGGAATCAATCGATATCTAATATAGATCTCTAAAATTCCATTAATCTCTCATTACCTCTTCGTTTAAGAATTTTTTTCCATATAATCTTTAATTAAAACTCCGAGCCGCGAGCAATTTACCTCTTCATAATCCACTCGTCCTGAATCTCCATCACGGCGACTAATTAATTACTCCGGTATCCCCGGACAGGCCCCCGCCACAGGATCAGGATAAAAAAAGATAAATAAAAAAAAAACGAACGTCAGCATTAGTAACAACGAGTTTATTCATGTCCTAACAATTATTAAAATCTGAACAGCGGTGGTACATTTTCGAGAGCCACAATTAACCCACTAAATTAATCCTACGATAACATCTCTCCTGAAATTCTAACAAATAAATAAATCAACAAAACGAAAACCAGAGTTGACATGTCCTCAGTGCAGGAAATCGGTGTGAAATAAATTATCGAAGTAGTCGTGGGCTCTTGAGGGCAGGAAAATAGGTTCGATCGACCGGGACAATTCTCTCACCAGGTGGTGGTACGACCTTGGGTGCATTGATGGTGAGAATGCCATCGGTGGACAGACTGGAAGTGACCCTCCGGATATCATGACCCTTTGGTAAATCATACCGACGGTGAAACTTCCTGGAGACATAGCCAAATGGATCCTCCTTCTCCTCGTGCTTCGCCTCGACGATTATAGAATTGTCTAGAGTCTTCACCAGGATCTCGTGGGGATAAAATCGCCTGACATCGAGAATAACTTTGAACTTGTCGGCGTCATTCTCGATTTTGTCGAGTTCACTGAGGCTGGCACTCAGGGATCTTCCCCAGGGCCGAAAGAAAGACCTGAATGTCGGCCACCTGAGGGTCTCCAGGACTTCAGCATGCGTTATATTTCTCTCGATGTACTTGTCCAGGACCTTTCCTGGACGCTCAAAATCGTCCCACCAATCTCTCCAGTAGCTGCTGGGTACCAGTGCCATTTTTTATAATTCTTCAGTTAACGAGAATAAATTTAATAAATTTTTTTCACTGATTGATCGTTCGTTCGCGTCGATGTCCCTCGGTTTCGGGGGATTGAGGTGTGATCCGTTTGCAACGTAATTGTCTGCAAAACTGCCAGCCAAGCCCCCCAGTCCGATTATATATTTAGTCCCCTTCCGCAAATTTTCACGGACGTTTCGGTGGATAAACCAGCACTCGGATTATTCTCTACGCGTTGCTATTGCTCATTACGTATGGCATTCCGTGATTAATCATTGTATTATTAGAATCAGGGCTGGGGGGCAAACGGGCCATTGCCCACTTCCCAAACATTGCGAAAATCGTTGCCTCCATTGGGATTGAAATTATTTTTTACATCTGGCTGACATTTTTTTCATCCTTGTATTAAATGAAATTATCCATTATTCTTCTCATCTTCATAAAAAAAATTATGATGTATTTATTGTTTATAACTGAAATGCACAGGATGCATTCGATGCACAGGATGCATTCGATGCACTCAATGCAATAATGGTAATTAATTAATTATTCGTTAACCATGAATGATTTTTGCTTTGAGAAAATTCGGATATTTTTTTTTTAAATCAATACTTTTTGAATGGAATGATTTAATTTATTGAAATTATTTCTTGTCGCTCTTGAAGTAAAATGTCCATTCACTGAATCACTCAAGCAAGAAATTGATAATTACTGTTTTACGGCTCGTCCAATTGTCGGAATGTTCTCGATATTTGCAAATTGGATAATGATATTGGAAGGTCGCACGTGTAAATTACAGTTTTGGTGCTTGTCCATCTGTAATGAATCACTATTGAACGTGGGCAATGGGCGGACTGGACTAATAGGTGTTGCTTGTGTATTTAACATTTTTTACATTATCTGTTGGTGTATCAATTATGCACGCATCAAAAATTTAATTGGTAGTAGGAAGTTACTGGTTTAGGTCGTGCAAGGATAGCTGCTTCGGTGTTGCACGTGATTGATTATTTTTTGCGCAATGTTTTTCCGTTTTTATCAACAGCAATGCAATTGGATTTTATCATTGATAATCAGGGCCCATAATGAGCCCTCATGCTTACCCTGAAAATCAAAAATAAAATCCTTTGATATTGAAATAAAAACTCCCCTCGAATTTCCAATTATTTTTAATTTGTTAATTCAATTAAGCACTCAGTAGAAATAGCAAATTGGTAAAAGGATAGAGTTATTTATTTTTAAAGCAAGCATTTCAATCTTCGGGAATTTAAATTCCCCCGCAAATGCCAGATATCGCGCGACTCTCCAGACGTCGCCAAAAAAATAATGAGTTTTCACTCGAATCTCCGAGATTTATTCCCTGAAATTATTGCGCAATGTTTCAATGTTTCCCAAGCTTATCGCCTCCTTTTTCACTAACTGAAGAAAGTCACAGATAAGAATGCCCGACAGTTACGAATTTCTTGATATTCCCCTTAGACTGATCTCAACTCAAAAAATGAAAAAAGGGAACATGAAATAAAAATTCCAGTGTTAAATCCAGTTTTAAATAGATGAATATTAAAAAAAATTTCACTCATTGCAAAAATTCCCCTGATCTATCAATCCTCACATACCCCTCCCCCTCGGCTTATCAAGCCGTTATCAATGATCTCCTCAGGGAAAATCCCCAATTACCCGGAGTTGTACTGTTAATTTCCGCGGCTATTTACCCCACACCCGAATATCCCCTAGAAGCCGATGCGTCAGGGTGTGCGGGGAACATCCCCGTGGGGTGTCCTAGTGGGGGATTTGACCCACTTGACGCGGTCAGTGTGCAGCTCAGTGGCGCGAAAGCATCGGGAGGGACAGTATCACTCCTCATCGCCGTAGGGATGAGAAAAATTAATTTCCACCCTCACGCCACATTAATCTCCCGATCCTTTAAAGTAAGAGGGTGGGGTGGGGGTACAGGGGGGGCCAGTGACGCCTGAACAGCTGTCGAGTGCAGTCCGGTGGACGCGTGTGTGTTGGAGTGATGATTGATGTTAATTGTCGCTCGTCAGCTCCGGAGTAAAAAAAAATAAAAGAAAAAAACTCATGAGTAGTTTGAGTGCTGGTGCTTGGTACTCGATGTGCGAGACGTTTGTCGAGATAAATCGTTGGTACAGTTGTTGTCAATGCGATTGTTATATTGATAAGGTGTTCAGCGTGAGTATGATCTGCACCGGACTGACATCCACCGATTTTTATGAGGTAATTATTTGTTTATTTTTATATAAAGATTGTTTTCATTTTTTTGGGGGGATTTGAGAAGTAATTCACGTGAATGCTCCGTTTATCGCATTGAGATGGCAAGTAATTAACCTAGATTTTCAACTCTCGTGCGCAATAGTTGAACGAGTGATAAGGTTAGGTCAGACGTGGCCTGGTGCAATAATATTTCAAATCCAACCGAGACTTGTCACACTTGGAAAATTGATTTTTCACAGGGTCTGGGTCGATCATCGTCGACACTCGATTCTGTCATCGATTGACATTTTCCAGATGTTGCTATTTTTTTAATCGTTGTTTACCTGTTTTTTTAGTTTCATTCTATTTTCCATTTCAATTCATTATTTTATTTTTTATTTATCACGGAAATTATAATGCTCTCTTGGATTTTTTTAACTCTCCATTGCAAGGAGTGAAGTGGGGGATCGAGATTATAATAGTTAACGGAGATTAACGATCTCTCAGAATGAATATTTGTTTGGGAGTTGTTGCTGTATGCCGTTTAGTATAAATACGTAGGATTTATTACGGGCTTTTATTTTGGCTTGGAATTCTCTCGGAATATTTTTTATTGTGAAATTTTTTATTGTGAATTTTTTTATTGTGAAATTTTTTATTATGATTGATTTTTTCTTGATGCTCCTGTTTCAGATTCTTGGGCCACTCCAGGTATTTCAGGGAGGGACACAATTGTCTCGTGATTTATGATCTGTTGGGAAGTTTAAAAAAATTGTCGACGGATTTTGGGTTTATACGTGGGACAGAGGCATCAGGGTTTAGGTATGCTGGAGAAGCCGAAAATTGTACGAGCGGTGAGTTTACGTTGGGCCTTGGATAATTTGTTTGATTTTCATTGATATGATAACGTTATTTGGTGTCTTGATATTTAGGAAAGATTGGTGGCGTTAAATTAGGTCTCGAGAGGCAATTTTCGGGTAAATGTCTACCCGGGGGAAGGGAGAGTCGAGCAAACGAATTAAAAGGAATTCATTATGCTCTGAATAGAGTAACAAGTCTATTAAGTTTCAGTACTTTCGCTGAGGGAATATTTTTGAAATGTTTAACGTTACTCTTGGCAATATTAAAAGTCATTAGTGCTCTTTCAGGGTTTTAATTAATCCATTAGAAGATAATTCTTATTATATTTTTTTTTATAAGTACCCATCATTATCCTGAATGTGTTACAAATCTGCAAAATCTTGGATTATAATAATCTTATTTATCTTAGATTAATATAAATTGTGGAAAAATAATGATGACAATAGTATGCAATCTTATATCGAAGAGAGGAATTCCGGAATTTTTTATATTCGAAGGCACAGCTCAGAGAAAATTCCACTCGTCTTGCTCGGTTAATCCATTCCTCCTTTCAATCACATTTACTCCCATTCACCAATTCGCTGATAGAATAATGGGTTTATACGTGGAATGTATTCTGTTGAGACAAGAGATTCTTCCTCCAATTAAACTCGAATGAGAGAGAAATAAAAATGTAATTAATTCGGATGGCGAGCGGGCAGTATCCTTCAAACTTTAAATCATGCAATTCCATTACTCGATATTGTTCAGTTGATGGAAAAAACTATATTGTCCCAAAAGAACACATACCACTGGGAGAAAAATTTATAGTAAAATTTACAATAAAAATAAGTCTCCTTTTTGTACGCTAAAATGTAAGTTGTACTATAAATAATTCTCCGTGCATCTCCACATGTTCATTTCCTCCAGTACCAATCACAGCTTATTTTTTTTTTTAGTTTAGTCATGATATAATTTATCGTGAAAGTATTTGAATAGAGTCAAGATGGCTATTGGAAGTGTAATCTGCGGTGCGAACGTTCCAAAAGCAAAGAAAAAGAAGGCAAAGGTACAGAAGTCAAGATTATTATTTAATTATTCTCTCATCTCACTAATACCATCAACGTAATCACCGGGAGGTTATCAGAAGTCCCGTTCAACTCACAAGAATTTTCTCATCCTCTTCCACCGAATAATGCATAAAAATTTTCCTCGAATTTTCAGACTCAGGAGCGCAGCTGGATCGAGGCAACATTTCAGAAACGAGAGTGTACAAAATTCATACCCAGTGCCAAAGATGAGCATAGGTTTGTTACCCCTTATGAAGAACATTTCTAATAATCACGAGATATTAATTATTCATGACTAGAGTCCAATGACGTGCTCATGCAGCGTTACTACCATATTTTGATGATTTATCTCTCACAATAACTACAGCACTGGCAGTTTTATTTCAATCTACAGAGTTAGAGACACCATGCAATTTAATCGAGACACTCTAACGCATTTTCAGTAATAGTTATCATTCGTTACGTTTGAAGAACATTTCAAGCTTTATTAACATCATTACAAACGTTTTGTGTTTGCTATTATTACTCTTATTATTTCATTTAATTGAATGTTAAATCTCTGTTTTTGCCATTTCCACTACAATTTCTTAATTAATGAAAAATTGAAGCAAAGTTCCATTGGAATTAATCCCTGAATCAGTGGGCAGTGATATTCCATAGGTTTTGAATGTTTGTTTATTCATTTCGATTTATCAGTTTCGTTTTATTTATTTTTCCCTTATTCTTTTTTTCATTACATTCATAGGCTTGAAGACATACAAGGAGATAAAAGTGCCGAATACGACGTGATCACCACCTCCAGGTGAGATTATTGGGGATGGAAGATTGAAAGAAAGAATTGCACAGAGTAATAAAAATTCACTATTGAAATCAGTAGTAAAGGGGTGAAGGGTGAATCAAATAGCTCGGTTGCTGATTTATTCATGTCTCAAAAAGATCTGAAAAATCAGTGTGAAATTGACTGATTCATTTTCGCTGTATCTTTACTGAAACAACCAATAAGTAACAATGGTTTTGTTTTTAAGCAATTGTAAATACTTCCCCTGTACAGAGAGAATCACAAACCTGGCTGTGATAAAAGCTCGGAGTGTTTCACTAACAAGTACTGACTTCCTCTGCTCCAGACATGTGCTTGCATTACACTAATATCTCAAAATAAGCTTCATTCGCACACAAACCATTGCTCACATGCTTAAAAAGCTTGACAAACTCGCGATCAGGTGGTAATTACTTCGATAACAGAAATGTCAGAGGCTTTATGGGTGATTCACGATAACGGATGCATCTGATTTATTTAGAACAGGGAAAAAGTGAGGAAATACTCGTTGATTTATCTCTGCTTAATCTCGTGTTCTCGTTGTTGTGTTTTTTTTTCCGTTGATTTTCAGTGGATGTCAGGACGAGTGTTAATTGTTTATGGGTCTCGATGGGGTTTTAGGTGCTGCTGTGGTCACTCGTACACGCATCATTGTGGAACTGGGGCGGATGTCCAGAATTTTGCAACTGGAACTGCTGCCGAGGCCGAGCGAGAGCAGTGGTCACCTGGGAAAAACACCAAACCAGCACCAACTGATGCATATGGTACTATCGAATTCCAGGGGGGACCACATCCGACTAAAGCTCAAGTGAGTTCTTTCAGGATTTCATTTTATCCTCATTTTATCCTCATTTTATGTGAGCGCACCATTCTACCGGATAATTAAACCGTGGAAACCGTACAAAATTTTTTTGAAAAATCTTATCTTTTAATTACATTTTTGAAATTTCGTGGCATTTTCCCCGCAAAATCCAGGATTTCACCATTTTAATAAAAACTCAGTTTTTTGTTTAATAATTGAATAATCGGAGAAATATTAAAAATTGACTTTGTTAATGGATCATAAAATTGCAATCCTACTGTATCGTCGAATATTCTGAAAAATTCCGGGAGATGACGGATTTAAAAATAATTCACTGGTCCCATAAGACTAGAAAAAAATTAATAAACTATAGAGGGTTGAGTTTGCACGCAATTCCTTTGAGGCTGACCGAGCCGATAAATTGCTTTGTTAAAACCAATAACCCCATCGCAAAGTTTTCCAATAATTCTCCTCATTACGGGAAAAAATTCCCGTGCAATTTTCAGTATTCAATCATGTACTGTTCAATAAGAAAAGATGCTATCCTATAAAATGTGACACATCTCCATTAATTGAAATAATACAATTCCGCAGAGGTTTTCCGAGCGGATAAATTGCTCTGAAATCCAATATCCTCACAGCGAAGTTTTCCAATAATTCTCATTAGACAAAGTCGTACGACTTTTCCTGCAATTCTCCCAGCATAATGGATAATGCTTTTTTTTTTCCTTCAATTCTCTTCAGTACGTTCGGATCGCCCACGACACTCGGCCCGAGCCAATTGTTCAACTATTGTGCCGTGAATGGAATCTGGGTTTACCTCGTTTACTGATAACAGTTCACGGTGGTCGTTCTAATTTCGAGCTCCAGCCGACATTGAAAAAAGTATTACGCAAGGGTTTGCTGAAGGCCGCCAAGACAACAGGAGCATGGATTTTCACCGGTGGAACGAATACTGGTGATTTTTATTTTGAGATCCTTTCCATCACTGCTCACTATTTTTTTTTTACTGGATCGATTATTCCAGGTGTCACGCGTCAAGTTGGGGATGCACTCCTGCTGGAGCGCTCCCAGCGACAGGGAAGAGTGGTAAGCATTGGAATAGCCCCCTGGGGAATACTGGAGAAGAGTCATGAACTTGTTGGTCGTGGTGGAGAGGTGCCTTATGACTCCATGGCCTCCCCCTGGTAAATACCCCTCCAATTTTTTTTTTTCGCTTTTAAAACTATTTTCTTTCTGGTAAATCATAAAAAATTGCTCTGATTTCAGGTCAAAATTTGCAGTGCTGAATAATCGTCACGCATATTTCCTCCTGATCGACAATGGTACAGGTGGTCGATACGGTGCAGAGATAGTCCTTCGTCGTAAACTCGAGAAATATATCTCAAACCTGAACCTCCAGCCATGTAAGTCAAACTGCACATTAAATTCCTGTGGCTTTCCGGGGCGATCGATAAAACGGACAATTCACCATTTCAAAATCCACCATAACAATCGATCACTCCAATTAATGTTGTAAACTTACCTTCTTCTCCCTATCGACTAGACACGCACAGTAGTATCCCAGTGGTGGCATTAGTTATCGAGGGTGGAACAAATACTATTCGTTCGGTGCTCGAATATGTCACGGATGAGCCACCTGTACCTGTTGTTGTCTGTGATGGTTCTGGGCGTGCAGCAGACCTTATCGCCTTCATGCATAAGTATGAAAGTCTAGAATTATTTTTTCTATCATCTACCACCCGAAAAAAAAAACCATTAAACACAAGCATCCCTGAACTTTATTACGAAATCTCGGGAAATTCCCGACTTACTTTTATATTAAACAGGATATTCCCATTGAAAAATTTGAATTAATTGAATATTTTGTGTGGCGAAAAATCACTTTCTCAATTCAAATGAAATGGATTTTTCTAGTGAATTTTTGGCACGCGTTATTCTTGGAAATTTTACCCCCACGTATCCTTAACGAGGACTGTTCTCTAGATATGCCACTGAGAGTGATGATACCAAGGGTGGAAGCACTGATGGACCGTTGGAGAGCATGAAAGAGCATTTATTAGAAACAATTAAGCACACATTCAAAGTATCACCTGAGCAGGCAGCCCAGTTGTACTCTGAATTGCTTCAGTGTACTCGTAAAAAACATTTAGTAAGTCTTCATGAAGTATTTTAGAAAAATTACCATAGCATGACCACTCGAATGATCACAGAAGCATCATTAATGATAGTAATTCCTCGACAACCAACGCATTAGCAAATTAACAATCTCGGCTTGGAATTATTACATCTCCCTGCATCTCCAACAATTTTCCCAGACTGACCTGAGACCTCTTGCAGATAACTGTGTTCAGGATAACTCAAGATCGACCACAAGAGCTCGACCAAACGATCTTGACAGCCCTCTTCAAATCCCAGCAATTATCCCCAGCCGAACAACTGTCCTTATCATTAATCTGGAATCGTGTAGACATAGCGAGAAGTGAAATATTCGTTTACGGTCAAAAATGGCCACCAGGTGCTCTTGATCAGGCAATGATGCAGGCACTGCAGCACGATAGAATAGATTTCGTTAAATTACTCCTAGAGAATGGTGTATCAATGAGAAAATTTTTATCAATACCCCGTTTGGAGGAGTTGTACAATACTAAAGAAGGACCATCGAATACCCTGGGATATATACTCCGCGATGTGAGGCCACATATACCAAGGGGATATATTTACACACTTCACGATATCGGTCTCGTGATTAATAAATTAATGGGTGGTGCTTACAGGCATCAGTACACACGTCGTAAATTTCGACTGATATATGCTAAAGTTATGAAACGCTCGGGTGGTCATCTCCAGCAGCACAGAAATAGTATGGCAACTGGAATTAAATTTTACTCGGGCTCTGGTGAGAAGTCGCACGGTTTGACGATGAGTCTTCTGGCTGAGACACTGCCAGCTAACAGAGATACACCATTATTCGATTATCCGTTCAATGAGCTACTCATCTGGGCAGTTCTCACTAAGAGACAGCAAATGGCACTTCTCATGTGGCAGCATGGAGAGGAGGCACTTGCCAAGGCTCTTGTTGCACTCAAATTGTATAAAGCTATGGCCCATGAGGCCGCTGAGGACGATCTGGAGACTGAGGTCTACGATGAACTCAAGGGATATGGCAAAGAGTTCGAGAATATCGGTAATTATCATTTTTTTTCGTCAGAGCTACGAGTTAAAGGGGAGTTATAAATTTCTCTCCTCAACATTACAAATTAAATTACAGCCAACTAATTAATTAAGTTGTGTTTGTCGAAAATTATGTCAGCCCTGTGTGGAAACTTTAATCGAGTTTAAATTGGGTTTCATGCAGCACTGGAGTTATTGGACTACTGCTATCGCCAGGATGACGATCAGACTCAGCAATTATTAACATCGGAATTGCAAAATTGGTCGGGTCAGACATGTCTGTCACTCGCTGTCACGGCAAATCATCGTCCAATTCTCGCGCACCCATGCAGTCAGATTATTCTCGCTGATCTTTGGATGGGTGGCTTGAGAACGAGAAAGAATACGAATCTCAAGGTGATTCAGTAGCACCGAATTTTCTTAAAAAAAAAATCAGTTTGTGAATAAGTTTTTTGAATTGTCGCGGGAGGTGCGTTCACAGGGGTTTGATCCTCTTGTTTGTCCAGGTGGTGTTGGGGCTTGTGTGTCCTTTTTACATCATGAAGCTGGACTTCAAGACGAGGGAGGAGCTACAGCTGATGCCTCAGACGCAAGAGGAACACTTGATTGCCCTCGAGGATGAGAACGAGGACAGCGAATCTGAACATGGTACACCAGTTGGTCCAGATGTCGAGGTAGATATCTCAGAGATTAATATTTCAACGGTTTCTAATATTTGTTTACCCTTTGTAACTAATTAATCAGTGAATAATATGATGGGGTGCAATTAACACTCACTCAAGTAACACTCGCTGTTAATAAGGATATTCGAGTGAAAGGGAAAAAAATAATTAACACTTTTTCAACCTCCGAGATTTTTAACGAAATAAATGTATTCAAAGAGAAAAAAATTCGATTTGAAAATCTGAGTCTCATTTTCCGAGACCTTTTTCATTACAAATTTCCGGCTCGTGTTTTTCCATTTCCAGTGTCTGAATAATATATCAACTAATTTGCGTAGAAGCTGAAAAATATATTTTAGACTTAAGATTAAAATATTGGATGCAGTCCGTATTAACGTGTAAGAGGTAATTAATATAAATTAAGATCTGCAGTTAATACAGATATCTCGACATATCGTTGGATATTTGTTTTTAGAAACGTCTACGCAGGAACCTGAGCATTTGCAACAAACCCACGAGCCAGCCAGCCCCTAAGGTACATTAACCACGGGGTAGAAAGTGATTCTAAAATGACCTCTGTGCTCCACGTACTTGATTTATTTTCGATAAAAAAATTTATGTCTCATCGTTGAGTTTATTTCAGCACTCACTTGGTAATGGGAGCATTTTTCATTCGTTCAATGCTGAATGGCCATTGTCTCCAGTACTTCACTCCGAAAATAATGAAAAATGTTGCTATGACGTAGATTACTCACGACTCTTCGTTAATTACCATTACCTAGCTATTTTTTGTTAACTCCTGGCGAATGGCACAAACTGTCTCCCGATACTGTGATGTGAAGGAAATTCAATTTCGTTTATTCCTTTTTATTTTCAGTGATACTATCTTGTTGGAAATTATTACATTTCACTGTTGTGTATTTACCGCTGGATAACCATTCTGCACTAACTCTAATATTCCTGCCAATTTTTGTCTATCGAGTTCCTTCTAGCCTGATGACCGTCCATTTCCAATGCATATCTCTAACACGTAAAAAATTCTATTCTATTCGAATTATTCGTATCGATCTAATAACGTAGCATTGTCTTCGCTCATTATTTTTCACTGTCATTTGTGTTGAGTAATGCGTATCATACGTTTGTCCAGGCTTTGATAAGCAATGAGCACAGTACGACAATTGCCAAAGAGACTATTGTTCAGGAAAATGGAAAAGTACTTACGGACAACGACGACAATCTTCATCGTCCCTATGGCCTTCTATCGGAATATTATGATAATAAAACAAATCGACCATTACGATTAAAAAAAAAATTGTATGAATTCTACACTTCGCCTATCACTAAATTTTGGGCCAATGCTGTGAGTATTTTTTAATTTCAACTCTTCCGAACTCTATATTCTATATTCACTCGATATCTGAATTGAGGAGAAAAAGTCTATTTCTTTCTTCCGCTATTTCTACTAAATTATGAGACATTGAGTATTGAATATTTTATTTTTAGATAGCATATATGATTTTCCTACTGCTCTTCTCCTACTGCATCCTGGTGAGAATGACTGAATACCCGGGATTAGCTGAGCTTTACGCAATAGCTTACATATGTACCCTAGGCTGTGAAAAAGTTCGCGAGATAGCGACATCCGAGCCAGCAACAATGTTCCACAAATTCAGTGTGTGGTCGTGGAATATGTGGAATCCCTGTGACGCTGCAGCAATAATATTCTTTTTAATAGGTTTAGCCTTAAGAGTAAGACAATCGACCTTCGATCTTGGACGAGTAATGTACTGCGTGGACTGCATCTACTGGTACTTGAGAATCCTCAATATCCTGGGTGTTAATAAATACCTGGGGCCCCTCGTCACAATGATGGGAAAAATGGTGAAGAACATGATCTACTTCGTTGTTCTACTGCTGGTGGTGTTAATGAGCTTCGGAGTTTCTCGACATGCGATTCTCAATCCGAATTCCGATCCCCAGTGGATAATAATCCGCGACATCTTCCTCCAGCCTTATTTCATGTTGTACGGTGAAGTTTATGCAGACGAAATAGCACCCGATTGTGGTGACGAGCCCTCAATGAGTCCATGCCTTCCAGGTCGCTGGATAACTCCAATCGTTATGTCAATGTACCTCTTGGTGGCGAATATTCTTCTGATAAATCTCCTCATCGCGGTTTTTAATAACATCTTCATCGAGGTAAACGCAGTTGCCCACCAGGTGTGGATGTTCCAACGTTTTACAGTTGTAATGGAGTACGAGCAGAAACCAGTGCTGCCTCCTCCCTTCATCGTCTTCTCTCACATCTACCTCCTGGGTCGCTATATTTTTCGTTACCTAACTCAGGGTGAGATGCGTTCTTTAGAGACATACGATAATGGGCTGAAGCTCTTTCTGGAAGCCGACGACATGGAACGACTGTACGACTTCGAGGAGGACTGCGTCGAGGGTTATTTCACCGAGCAGCAGCTCAAGCTCCAGATGTCCACCGAGGAACGAGTGAAACTCACAACCGAGAGGGTTGAGAATATGTCGCAGAAGTTGGAGGATATCGACAAGAAGGAGAACAGTCAGATCGCCTCGACTCAGGCTGTGGAGTTTCGTATTCGTAAACTGGAGGAGCTGAGTGAGCAGACACTTGCACACTTGGGGGTTATCCACAGATTCATGGCTACTCACATGCAGAATGAGAATCTCTCCAGTCTGGATATTGAAATTCGTCCACGAAGAGTTTCAGAGAGATCAGAGGTGATTTCAGAGGCAGACTCTCATCCCCACCTACCAGGGCTCTTTCCCAGGAGAAGATTGTTGAGATCATTGACTGATGCTCCAGTGCTACATCATCCCTCGGGTGATGATGATACGATTAAACAGTCTGAGACAACATCTAGAGAGAATCTCAGTAGGAATGAGTCATCTTCTAGTGGAGATGTTCCTACCACTGGTCCAGATGAGAAAAAAACAGCAACGACGAGTCAAGAGGAGAGTGGAGGGAGTAAGGATATTCCAGAGGGTGATGTGAAGAAGCCAGAGGTGGAAAGGGATACTAGCAGTGATGTGCCAATGTCTGACCTTCGTCAGGACTCGTCTGAGCGTCCAACCAGACAAACCAGTAGATCAAGATCTGAATCTGACGATGCCATGCATCTGGCACCCCCTGGATTGCAGAAAGGGGTCAAGTGGGCTGACCCCAGGGTCGCAATCATCTCAGGATCCACTGGAGGGCATCCCAGATCGACTCTACTAGCCATGAGAAATGAGTACACAAGTATTACTGATGAGCTCGAGGGCTACTGTGGCCTTCTGAGTCCTCCAAGGACACCTCCTGTCTCACCACCTCCCTCCAGGGCTAGACACGTCATTGATATGTCTGATCCTGAGATTGCACTTGAGTTTGAGAATGAACATCTCAGGGATGCTGAGGCATGTGATTATCAGCAGATGGAGGATCTTATTCAGAGGAGGTACAGGCGGGAGGACGATGATTCTGATACTGATGACGTTGTACAACCACCGTTTTATGTTGCTAATGAACATCGGTTGAGGAGGTCCATTGCTATCGATGAGGAGGGCAAGACTGTTCATCAGCGTAGAAGGGTGGTACCACCCACCATCAGTGTCACCAGGGAAATTGAACAGACTTTGTCAAGGCCACCGGCTATTAGGGACTCGGATGCTTCTGAACCGAGTGATAAGAATAATCCTGGACCTGCACCTGCTTCCGAAACTATGTGCTAGGGCGGTTCAGGGAATGTTGAAATTCGTGGGAGACGTGGAACAATGCTTTATCGAAAAATCCTTCTCTCGAGAAATTCTCGCGAATTTCTAGTGGAACTTCTCCCATTTGATTGTGGAAATTCCAGAAATTTTAATTTTATGTCAGGTTTTTATGTAATTTTTTTGGGTTGGAGTGGAGTGGATGTGATCAATTCGAAATCTATCTGATTTTATCACTCCGCTACTTTCTCAAAACTCAAACAGCATTTTTATTTACGGTTCATCCGCCTGCACTCATCCAAAGTTGGCTGAATTACTTAAGCATTCAGCTGGGTTAATTAATTATTTTTATTGTACTTATATTAGCAATTTGCGTGTGACAGTGATTGTTTTTTAGGTAATTGGCTATTTTCAATGTGATTATGAAATCTTGTGTCCATTTTCTATTTCAAATCTGAAATTGTTGTTGAGATGATTTTTTTTTTGCAATTTCACGATAATTAGATGAATTTTATTACTCTAGTCTGCATAACACGAAATCAATTTTTATCACTGGTTTACTGATACTTTTAGCCTTTTATTGAGGTACCACAATACTGTACAAAGAAAAAATTCGTAGGATAGATCGATGTATCCGAATAATTGGCAATTAATAATTGCTCAAGTCACGTACTGGCATGAAATTTCGACGCGTGACAAATGAAAATAAAGTAATCTATTTTTTAATCGAAGGCAGTTTGTAAATACGGAATTCTAGTTTTTTTCGCTCACTGTGGTATTTTCATTTTTATCTGCACATTTATATTTCAACGAGATAATGCCAATTTTGCTCAAATGACGATTCGCTTTGACTCATCTCATTTTATCAATTCGCTATTGAATAAAATATCGTTTACTCGCCCTTTATCTCGAATTATTCTTATCAAAAGTCTTCGATATTTCGGGCGATTCGTGAGAGAATATCGTCATGTGATTTGCTTGGATTTGTAGAATGATGAAAAGTTGGACGAGTAAATGAAGTAGATTATAATCATGAATATTAATTACTTAGTAATGCCTCTGTTCATTCGAAACTCTAGAGTGAGGCTGAATCAAAACTGCAGATTTATTATATTTTTTAGATATTCTAAGTGTAACACATGAGCCCTATTTTTCATCGATGAATTGTATCATGTATTTCGGAATGGTCAATAATTATCAGACATTCCACTGGCATCCGAATTTCTTCTGAATGTAACTGACAGTTCTTTGAGCTTAATGTTATCAACAAATTCCACTGAAAAATATTGGAAATAACGCAAGTGATCGATCGAATATGTGATATCCACGTGGCGAGAAAAGTCGAACACAAATAATTAAAAATCATTTAGGAAAAAATCTATCAATTCCATACCGAAACCGTTATTTGTAAATCCTCGCGTATAAACAATAAATAATAAATAATCTCTGAGACTCGATTATGCTCCGTGATTCCACGAATTATCCAGCAAATTTCGACAACGAAATAATTACCGAATGGATTACTCCGATAATTTATTTGCGATATATCCGTCAATTAATTAAAACTCAGGGTCAATGAAAGGAGAAATTGAATTGTTCCGTTGATAATGGAATCCATGTACTTTAATTTAGTCAAATTGGATGTCCTCAGAGAATTCGATCGATCGTTTGAGTGAATATTTCCATGACCCTCACAAAGACTTAAATTTCATCCTGAGATCCGAAGTTATTGAATCGAACATGAAAACAATATATTTTTCATGCGATACGTGTGCTGAAATACTTATTATTTTTCATGTAAAAAATAATGGATTAATCCGCTTGCAAGTGAATGAATTCACCCCCACGAATAAAAAGTACAAAAATCGGAGGTGAATTGAATATCAGAATTAACCCACCCAGCAGAGAAAGTATTAGAAGCTGACAAATTGTAATGAAAAATGATACGTTACACTCGTTCCCTAAATATTTTATTTTTCTTAATACCAACGACAACTGTCTTAAGCGGTGAGTTAATCTACCCGATTGTAAATCACATATCAATTTCCCTGTCCGATCTCACAATAGGCCATAATTCTCTTCCAGAAGAATCAAACAATTTTAATATTCGAAAAATCGTGTGTCCTACTGTGAGATTGGACTCGTCGATGAGAGATAACAAGAGGGGAATAGAAATAACTGTAGTATTAACGATAGCCTCGGAAAGTTCTAGATAAAGAAATGTAAACATCAATATCGTGTATTTATTCAGAATTCCCTAATTTCCATATCCTATCTCCTGGCAGAATTCCACCAGGAAATACCAAATGCAAACACTATCGGTCACGAAATATTTCAATTCATCGAATTACTGAATCTGCTCGAACATGAGGTCTTCATGTCGCTATTACCTGCGATAATGATTTTAGTTTTTATAGAGGAAGCCGAAAAATCGGTGGTGAAGTCATATTATTTTGGGAGCAACATGAGAAATATTCTGAAGACAAAGTTCTTCGCAATTCGGGGAAGAAATCTAATGGAGAAGTAAGATTGGTTCATAATTATGAAAATCGATTCATCAGGACTGCGCACGAAAGTTCAACCAATTTATTCCATTCGATTGAATAATAAATTTTAATCGAGTTAATTATTCGATTGTGAAAACTACTTGTATTTTCATTCATTAGATGAATTAATTCTATAGGAGGATTAGGTTTAATTAAGTTCTTTTAATAAATTACACGTCAGGACTCTATGGTTCGCTGTTCATACCCTGGCTTCTATGACATTCGTATACATGTTGTATGATACTACGATCCACTACATTAATAGTCCAACTGCAGCTCACGTATCCTCCGACAGCAATTCTTTGGCGGATGTGAATTTTCCAGCAGTGGCTATTTGCAATTTGAATCTCATCAGCAAAAAGGAGGCGAAGAAGTACACAAATGAATTGTGAGTAATTAGGAATGAGAATCACGGCCTCCATGATAAAAAAATCATAGATAAAATCCTTCCGAGATTTTTTCTCTCATCATTTTTTTTCGCGTGGAAAAAAATTTTTTCGAATCAAGGAAATCTAGATATCCTGCAAAATGAAATTTCAGGTGGAATAAACCGGCAGTTCAAGCGTTGAATTTAACGAGATCGAGACTTCTGGAGTTAATCAGATACTTTGGACATCTCTACACGTTCTCTATCGATGAGAAAAATTCTGGGGACATAGAGCTTCTTCAAAAGGTCATAGACATCGCTTATAATTCGAAATCCTTCGATGTATCGCGTATTATGGAAAAAATTACAATGAAGTGCGGTCAAAATGTAGTGCGATGTCAGTGGGAAGGAATTATTCGCAACTGTCAGGATATCATGCAGGCCATGTACACTCCAGAAGGTTTATGCTGTATATTCAATCATGGTAGATGGACAGCCCATTTCACTAGATATTCTAAATACCAGAGGTATTAAAAAAAAATATCCTCAGTCCAAATCAATACTTTTTCTCATTGCACTTTAATTAATGCTTCAATTGTCTTTCAATTTATTTTTAAATCGCGATAACTACTGGGACCAATTCGTTTAATTAAATATGATAGTACGAGTGATTCATAAAAAATTGAGAGGGCAGGTGTAATTACTTCATTACGTTATCACGATTCACATTTTATTTTATTAAAGTAAGGGGAAGTATTCTCTTAAACCAATTAAGAAAGTCAATATCATCGGAGCGGATTACGGACTGTGGGCTCTGCTACAAGTACACCATGATGATTATTTTTACCAATTGCTGCCGACAGTGGGATTCAAGGTGGATTTGTCAAAATTTAAACAACATTGAATTTATTGAACGAATATGTCACCGTTTCAGGCGATGATTTACACTCCCACGGACTATCCTTATCGAGCCAGTGGTAGCAACCGAGATGGTCTAGTCATGCCAGGAACAGAAACTTTTATTTCTTTAGGAGGATCGATGTCCGATACCACAGAAGTATAAATCCACGGATCCTTAGATTTTATTAATTGATATATATATATTTTATTGATATCGACATTATTGAAAAATTATACTTGAAAATCTAGATTACCCTCCGCCTGAAATTTCAAGGAATTTCCAATAATGCGAACAGAGAAATTTCGTGAGAAAACTTGACGAATTCATTATAAATTATCGTTTCTCTCCTCCAGGATTTTCGAAGTTTGAAACTGGAGCGTCGCAATTGTGATGTTCAATATGAATATTATGAATATTCATACAGCGAATGTATCACATCTTGCAAAATACAAGACATTGCAGAAAAATGTGGATGTATTCCGTTTTATTATCCGGTACCAGCGAATCTGGGTGAATTACCTCACATTTTAAAATAATATAATAATAATGGCAGATGCGGGTTCAATTGAATTGACGCTCAATCGAATAATTCCTGAAACTACTAGCCTTGACTGCTACATCCATCCTTATGATTTTCAGATCATCTTGCCAGGTGCAACATGACCGATCTGCGTTGCCTGAATCATTATAGAAGTACGTTGTCAATGAATTCTTACAGATTCCACCAGTACTAAATATTAAATCGAATGATTGAAGGTCGATGGCACACTCTGGTGCCGCAGATCCAGGATGGAGGTCATCCTGTCCAGGCTTTCATGGATTTTCCTGAAGGACTTCTGCAGTGCGATTGCTACCCATCCTGTACCAGCACCGATTACACCATCTTCAAAACATTCGTATCGAAAAATGGTTATCCATATATTATCTGGGAATCGTGAGCATTCAGACTTTCAGAAAATATTTTAAATTCTCTTGTCGAACGGATTTTAATTGTCATCAGGCCTGAGGACATTATGAACTCAACCCATGAATATTCCATTTTGAACGTGAATTTCGGACGCACTCCAATAATGAAACTTACACAAGATGTACCGACTTCTTGGTTCGAATTGATGAGTAAGTCATTGAATATCGAATATCAAATAATTTATCAATTTTATCAGCTTTATTTCTCTTGACAACAATGCGACTATTTTTTTATGTTTATATTATTTGTTTTGGAAGAACGCGTTAATCACGCAGTTTTATGACAATTAATTAATTTCAGGATTGAGGGAAGTGAAAAATATTCAATAGTATGTGTTGTGCATGATTTTTTTCAGGTGACTACGGCGGGATCTGCAGGATTTTTTTAGGGTTCAGCATCATGCGGGGAATTGATAAATGCTATCAATTTTTGCGTGATATTTTTAAAAAGGAAAAATCGGCTAAAATGGATTCGAGGAAAATTGCACTAGTGGGTGAACTAAAATTATTTTATAAAGGATAAAGAATTAAGGGCTTCGACAATTACAATTACGACAATTACGATGATACAATTATCGAGTTGATAACGTCGAGACATGTGATTCATCAACGCATCGATAATACATTATAATCTAATGGACTAATCTGTGTTATCTAATTGAATAAATAATTGAAATTCTATTTTTGGGCTTTTCACTTATTCAAGTCCTTTTTGTAATCATATAATCCAAAAAAAATTCAAATCGTATAATCGATTTATTTTCTTTAAAGATTTTTCTGGAATTTCAATGAATGCATTTTCATTAATTTGGAATGTTAATTTTTCTAAGAATTGAGGAAATAGAGACATTTGGATAATTCTGATGGATTACTTTACCAATTTGAGTAAAAATTGGTAATTGGTCATGACACTGCATTGAAGGGGAGAATAAAATATGAATGAACGAGGGGAAATACGAGAGCCAATGCATTACTAATAATATTGAATATTCCGGATAAATAGTCGTCACCATAAACACGAATGTCAGGTGAGCAGATCATTATCTCTCTCACCCGCTCCGAAAAAACGACTTCAGTGACGAGAACTTGACTGTTGTCGGTGTTGAATTTAATTCAATCCAAATTCAGTGCCGAATTAATCTATACTAAAGATGAATATCGAAAGCAATTCATTACGCATCACGTGTGCACGTCTTTTGCGTAACGTAATGTCGCGGATCCCAGGAGAATATTCAATCGAAAAGTAATTTCGACTTTCTGTTCCAAGAGAATTGTTCACTGGAGATTAAAAAATTACAGGGCTCTGTGGATTACAGTCCAGTTCATGGCTTTTCTCGCTTCAGCATTCACGGTTTACAGTACTACAGTGGATTATCGCAATGCCCCAGCAGCTACGCACATGGTGACTGATATGTATCCCGTGAAAGAAATTGATTTTCCAGCGGTAGCAATTTGTAATATGAATTTGATCAGTAAGAGAAAAATAATGGAATTGGCCGAAGAGATGTGAGTTATATAATAGTTAACAGGCCGAATATAATAGTTAATAAATAACAATTCTGCCTGATGATGTCTCTCGGAATTAATTATGTGGATTGGTTTAAAGATAAATATATTTGTGATATTTAGATTGCAAATGGATTCGGTCAGAGCAATGAATGTGACGAAATCCAAGTTTCTGGAGTTATTGAAGACCATGGGGCACCTCTACACGTTTTCAAGTGATGAGGAGGAGCCAGGGGATCTTTTACTCCTTCATGAAATCATGGTCAATGCCTTCTCTGGTGCAAGACGGAAAAATGTTGGCATGGTATCGAAGATGATTGTGGTTGAGTGTGACAATTATGCGGTTCGCTGTCAGTGGGGAGGTGTTATACGAATGTGCTCGGATATTCTAGAGCCTAGGTTCACCTCAGATGGACAATGCTGTGCATTCAATTATGCTAGGTGGAAGGATCATTTCTCAAGGTATTTTTTATTGCTCCATGTGTTTATTTAGAAATGGACATTTGTCATTTGTGGAGAATATTTTTTTCAAGTTCATTGAGCGACAAGATGTCCGCCCCAGTCCTGAAATCAGAGGTGGCAGGCTCGGATTATGGATTATGGCTGCTGCTCGATGTCAACTCTGAAGACTATTTTTATCAACTACTGCCGATGATCGGATTCAAGGTGCAATGACCGGTTTAAACTCAATTACCACGGATAATTGATCTTTATTTTATAACTCCAGGTGATGATTTATTCTCCCACTGACTATCCTGACTCCCCCAGTGGTAGCAGCAGGGAAATATTGGTGGCACGCAGCACCGAGACATTAATCAATATTGGAGCATCGATTTTTGATACAACTGATGTATAAAATCCATTCAAAAACTCTAGATCCTCATGAAAAATTCACGTCGCTTAATTGAATAATTCAATTCTATCGAGGAAGGGAGTGTTCGACTTAAATAATTTTATTCTGAAATTTTTTTTTAATTTTTCCTCAGGATGCTCACAGCATGGATCCAGTTCATCGCAGTTGTCGATTCAAAACGGAATTGGAAGCACAATTTGGTGGCCGTTATTCCTTCAGCGATTGTATCGTAGACTGTCGTGTGCGGGACATAATAAAAAAATGCAACTGCATTCCATTTTTTTATCCACACCCCAGTGGCTACGGTGAATAATTAAACTCTCAACAATAGCGCAAAATGAGAAAAAAATGTCTAACCTTTTTT
>NW_011887801.1:479849-483625 GCF_000806365.1 Fopius arisanus | reverse complement strand
TCTCCACTGATGGAATTTTCAGATGAACACTAGGTTTTTCAATTGACGCGCCACAATTATTAATGTCATTACCGTAATTACCCAAAGGCAATTACGGATCTCTCTGCAGTTTATTCTTAGGATTCAGCATCATCAGTGCGGTTGAAGTGGTTTACGAGATTTTCAAGAGTATCTTTGATAAAAAAAAAAACGAGAGAAGCTCTGTGGAAGTCGAGCCAGTGAATAATGAAGAGATGTTCATTAACAAGGATACTGTGAGTGAAAATCCTCAGATCTACTGGCAGGAGGTTAGTGGATGGAAATCTCCAATTGGAAAAGCCGAATTATCATTTCAATCATAATCCATGATGAGTGATTAAATGAGCCGCCAAGTGCGAGCAACTGAAATGTATCGTATGAGTGAATTTTATTTTCCAGTTGTCATTATTCCTTTCGTCAATGCAACTATTAAAAGAATTTATACAATATCAATTACATATTGCTAATTAAATTTGGCAAAAGCCAAGATTTAATTAAATTTAATTAAAAATCTCCCCAAATATTTTCGATTACTTTATTTCGATCAATAAATACAGGTTTACACCGAGAAGAAATTATAATTAGAAACCCCTCGTGAGTTGTGAACCCACGATAATTATGAATTTTCTTTTCGAACTATCAATCGCACGTCGGAAATCCTTCGGAACAAATTGTGTTATTACTCTCGTAATCCGAAAGCCTGTGCTCATAGTCATATTTTTGCCACTTGATCAGATATCCCTATCCAATTCCATAAATTTTCCGAGGGAAATTTGCCCTTATCTAGGCACTCTATTTATTTTCATTGAGCCATCTGATCCCTCTTATCAAGACACTTCATAAAATTAAATCGAATATTAAATTCAATGCAAAATCGTAATAGAAACAGAAATCAACAGAGACCCAGCGAATTATCGAAGAAATTCCCTCTCTCCCGGTTTTTTCAATCATCAACAATAACAGCATTAATATTCTGATTATTAATATTTTTCAAACAGGTGAACAGAAGATCGCAAAAAAAGAAAAGTTGAATACAATTTTTTGGGATTGTCTGCAATTGAGAGAGTAATTGTTTTTTTTTTGTAAATTCTTGAATCCGTTAGTATGATCTCAGTATTTCTGTTATTCCCCACACACTCTTTCAACAAGTCACTGTAAACATCAGTGTGTAGATTACATGCCCCCCCTTAAATAAAAGGGAAGTGTTCGCCAAGGCCTAGTTTCCTCGACAATTGCAGCACCGATTTTCTCAGTACAGATTCGGTCACCAGCCTGACTTGTTCGCCAAAAAGAAGACGAAGAAAAAAAAAGAATGTCCGAGTACCTGAAGGACCTCGAGTCGCTCTTGCACAAAAGCCTCGGCGATGACACGATCGTCGAGAGATACGTCACCGGAGAGTTGCTACCCCCGGGTGAGAATTACGGTAGCAAACTACTGAGTGTTCACGCAGTGATAAAACGAAGCGATAAAGAAGATCCGGAAGACCTCTACCTGGTGGCGAAACTCCCAGCACCCACGCAATTGCAGCGTGACATGTTCGACACTCCGTTCACATTCCAGAAGGAGATCTTCATGTACTCGGATATTTTGCCGTTCTACGAACAGCTGGAGAAGGCCAATGGAGTGAATGAACCCGAAATCAGTCCCCGTTACTACGGTTCAAGGCTCTCCCTGAGCTCTGACGTTGATTTCGACGACGACGCAGCCATTCTCCTGGATAACTTGACGCCAAAGGGTTATTATTCTACAGACAAACGACGGGGTTGTGACCTGGTGCACGCCAAGCTCATTATCAAGGCGATGGCGAGATTTCACGCCCTGGGAATGGCAACGAAAGAGAAGGACCCGGAGTTCTTTGGGGTCCTGAAGAAGCGGTCGAAGTGCCTCGACGGTAAAAATGGCGATCAGTGGGGAAAGATGGTGCAGAAACAGCTTCAGGAAATCGCGGATGATCCAGAGATCGGGAAATTCTGGGAGGCGTGCGTTAAAACTGTGGAGAGTACTGACGCCAGTGTCTGGACGGATCCACCTGAGGAACCCTGGTCGACAATCATTCATTCTGACTGCTGGGCAAATAATATTTTGTTTCACAAGCCGGATGGCTCTGATGAGCCTGATGACATCAAGTTTGTGGATTATCAGAATTACTTGTTCCTCAGTCCTGCCAGGGAACTCACCTTTTTCCTTGGCTCGGGCCTTGATGCTGACACTGTTCCACATGCTCATGAACTTATTGATTATTATTACGATGAGGTAATCAGACGGCTGAAGGCGCTTAATTGTAAGGTGGAGATGTACTCGCCCGAGAGCTTTCGGGAGATGGTCAGGAGGGATGGGAGAGTGGAATTCACTCACTGCTTGTTCATGGCTAGGCTGATGAACCTGGATGTTGATGCTAACGATCCTGAGTCTTATGCTGTGGAAAATCTTTTTACGAGGCCGAATGGGAAAACGTACAAGGAGAGACTCAGGCATGTTGTGAAATTCTTTCAGGGAAGGGGGTGGTTAGCCCAATGAGCCATTTTTTTTCGGGTTTTTTATGATTTTATCGGTGACAATGAATCTTGTATCTGCTATTTAGAGCATTTAAGTGACAGAATTGAATGACAAATGATTTTATCGAGCCTGTGTTAGTTTTCTGGTGTAATTCAAGGACATTTTTCTTAGTATTGGGAACATTTGTATGGTAAATATGATAAATGATTTGTAATTAATCGTCATGATGAAGTCAGGAAAGATTGTAATGTTTTTGTACGCATTTCGATTTTAGATTAATTGAATATTAGAAGTGTAAGATTTTACTATGTTTCGAGAAAATGACTTTTACTAGAATTATCGGATTTTTTTTTTACTTAGACGTCAGAGCAAATTTCATCATGATTTTTTTCCCGCGCATTTTTAGGGCATGTTTTGAATTGCGGTGAAGAGATAATAATATTGACGAATAACATTTATAAATCATTTTGAAATAAATTAATTTTATTTATATACGTTTTGTGATGATGATTTATGTCTTCATTCGTCTGCTTAGAAGTGATCGTAAAATCATTACGCATTCTGTAGGAAGTATGCGAGTAAAGTTTTGAAAAAAATTAATTAATATCCGACGGCAAGCCGCGTTGATCTCTATTTCGATAAACTCTCGTTCGGCATCATAGTACTGCACCCCAAGAGAGGGAGGGTGCCATATGCAATGGTGGGGTGTTTTTTTTTTACTAACCAACTTTTTGTTGCAATGCTGGGGTGTCCATCAAGTCGACGGGATGAATTTTATTTTCTGCGGTATGAATGCTTTTTGTTTTTTAATTCTTTAACTGAAATTTAGCCGACTGTAGAATGAGCGGAAGGGGGAAACCACATCTTGTGGAATTTCAAATGGAAAAAATTATCCGATGTATTGAAGATATACTACTAATGAACTTGTATTATTATAATGAGCGCGTTGTCTAACGGGCAACGTGCTTGGCTAGCACGCAGACGGCTGGGGTTCGAGCCCGCCAACAATCATTTTTTTTTTTTAATAATTCCTATTTTCTTTTTGTAAATGACTAATCATTCGAAATATCGTTTAAAAATTGAATACCTCCTCGACGTTCATGTTCTCCTGATACTTTTTCAAAAATTTCGAATTTTTCACTTCCAGTGAAAATTTCAGTGAATAGCTCCTCGACGTTCATGTTACCCTGATACTTTTTCAAAAATTTCGAATTTTTCACTTTCAGTGAAAATGTCAGTGAATAGCTCCTCGATGTTCATG
>NW_011887801.1:450559-479654 GCF_000806365.1 Fopius arisanus | reverse complement strand
AATTTCGAATTTTTCACTTCCAGTGAAAATTTCAGTGAATAGCTCCTCGATGGTCATGTTCTCCTGATACTTTTTCAAAAATTTCGAATTTTTCAATTTCAGTGAATAGCTCTTCGACGTTCATGTTCCCCTGATACTTTTTCAAAAATTTCGAATTTTTCAATTTCTATACTTATCCTTTTTTACTCGATACTTTACTACTCGATCTTTTCACCACTTACCGATATACCGGGGACCCCCATATTACCCTCTGTTGGTATTTCAGGGATCCGCATTACCGACGGTATGTATTTCACTAGACGTGAAAATTTTAAATTTTAAAATTTTAAATTTTAAATTTTTCGAAATTTTTGAAAAAGTATCAGGGGAACATGAACGTCGAGGAGGTATTCAATTTTTAAACAATATTTCGACTGATTAGTCATTTACAAAAAGAAAATAGGAATTATTAAAAAAAAAAATAATGTTGGCGGGATCGAACCCCACCCGTCGGCGTGCTAGCCAAGCACGCTGCCGATTAGACAACGCACTCATTACGGAATTATAATTTCATTAGTAGTATATCTTCAATATATTGAATAATTTTTTCCATTGAAATTCCACAAGAAGTGGTTTCCCCTTTCCGCTCATTCTACAGTCGGCTAAATTTCACTTAAACAATTAAAAAACAAAAAGCATTCATACCGCAGAAAATAAAATTCACCCCGTTGACTTGATGGACACCCCAGCATTGCAACAAAAACTTGGTTAATAAAAAAAAAAACCCACCATTGCATGTGGTGCCCTCCCTTTCTTGGGGTGCAGTACTACGATGCCCCTGGGGTCACTCAAACCCCCAGAACTAAGCCTCTACTTCAGTCAATCCTTTTTGGAATCGAAAACCGCAGGCGATGGAGAATCGTCTTGCGTCGGCGCCGATTCAATAGTTAAAAACCAGTTAAAAATCGCGAATGCATTGTTGTCTTGCGCATCTCGAAGTGAAGAATCATTTGAATTTCGTGCCCCTTCGAGTGGATTATTAATCATTGGATCGATCTTGGCATCGGTTTTGTGGATGATTCTTGTTTGTGGTGGGTGAACGGTCGACAGACCGTCGCGTCGTTTCAGGAAAAAAGAAGGAGAAGCCGTCGGGCGGTTCCCCTCGTGCGGTGCAACAAGTGTCAGACTGAAAATTCATCTCAATATTTCTAATTGGTCGATTAATTGGATCATCAATTCCCCATCGAGGGGGTGACGGGGGTGGTTTTTTTAAAATTCCGGTGAGACATGGGGTGTGCTGTGAGTAACACCGGTGAAAAGGCCGCTGCCGAGAGGTCGAAAAAAATCGACAAGGACCTCAGGGCCGATGGAGAACGGGCAGCAAGTCAAGTCAAACTTTTACTCCTCGGTAATTATTTTTTCGATTTTTCATTGTGGTTTAATTGGGGTTATTAGACGCAGGATTTGGCATTCATTCACACGTTTACGGTTGTGATAACATCGGTGGGGATCTAGAGCGATTTTAGAGTGTGAAACCGTCGAGATTCACCAATTTTTATTGTTATCACTGATTTGCTTATTTTTTTCAAAATTCCTCTGGATATAATGGAATTTCGGGTTTTAGTAATGATTGGTCCGGAAAATTATTGGCTTTATTTATTATTAATTTATTTAACAGAAGAATGGTTTTCACGTCAATTCGGTGATTAATGGAAATCGGTTATTGGAATTCATATATTTTTGCAATGATCTCTTCATATTCATGATCTATTCACTTCTCCATAAATTCATGTCTGAAGTAAATTAATACCTTCGTGACAAGACGTGAGAGAATCGTGGAGTTGTTCTCTCTATTCGCCATTTTCGTTGGTTAATTAATTTCTAATTACCGCGAGATAATTTTCTCCAAAAATAATTTGTCCAGTCATTCACTGGCTGATGGATAATCCCCACTTCCTATTTGTGGGAATACATCATGTAATGCTCTCATGAATCACCCAATATGATTCACGATAAGATTCCGAATAATTCTGATCAAAAGAGGCAAAAAGAGAATGGGTTTTAATTGTTCAATAGCACTGGGGTTGTCCTCAATGATTGAGGTAATGAGACAAAAATTTTGGGAACACCTGGGTGTAAGGACGATGGGGATGATGGACTTTGTGGGATAATAATTGTGTTCATAACAAAATTATCGCTCTGAGGGGAAATGAATCGACGATAGCTGCGAGTGAATTAATATTTCCTTCCTATGAGTCGTGCAATTTCTAGAAATAGTTTCAGTCAGTGGTATAAATAATAATTTGCGTTGATATTGAGGGGTGAGCTCTGGTAGCACTTGAATTATTGCTGATTGATTGTCAATGGTATTTTTAGGGGCTGGAGAGTCTGGCAAATCGACGATAGTCAAGCAAATGAAAATTATTCACGAGACTGGATACAGCAGAGAGGAGTGTGAACAGTATAAACCAGTTGTTTACAGTAATACCATTCAGAGTTTAATGGCTATTATCAGAGCTATGGGACAGCTGAGAATTGATTTTGCTGATCCAAATAAAGCGGTAAGAATGGAGTGATTAATTAGGGATTGATAAGTTTGGATAATTTTTTAACTCTGAGAATATGAATTGACTGTGCCTCCGAGGAAAAAAATTGTCATCTCTATTATTCAGGGTAGTCGTATTAAACGATATTGTGACTATTTCAGGAAATAGCTCGACAGTTTTTTACCCTAGCATCCGCGGCTGAGGAGGGAGAATTAACTGGTGAACTAGTATTATTAATGAAAAGATTATGGCAAGATGCTGGTGTTCAGCTTTGTTTCACACGCAGCAGAGAATATCAGCTCAACGATTCGGCAGCGTATTATCTAAACGCACTCGATCGTATATCCCAGCCAAATTATATTCCAACACAGCAGGATGTACTCAGAACGAGGGTCAAAACAACTGGAATTGTCGAGACTTATTTTTCGTTTAAAGGATTGCACTTCAAAATGTTTGACGTTGGTGGACAGAGATCAGAGAGAAAAAAATGGATTCATTGTTTTGAGGGAGTAACAGCCATAATCTTTTGTGTAGCCTTGAGTGGTTATGACCTAGTTCTCGCTGAGGATGAGGAGATGAATCGAATGATCGAGTCAATGAAGCTATTCGACTCAATCTGCAACAGCAAGTGGTTCGTCGAGACATCGATAATTCTATTTCTAAATAAGAAAGATCTGTTCGAGGAGAAAATAGCAAGGAGTCCCCTCACCATATGTTTCTCTGAATACAAGGGTAGCAATGCGTTCGAGGAGTGCGCTGGTTACATTCAGATGAAATTCGAAAATCTCAACAAGAGAAAGGATCAGAAACAGATCTACACGCACTTCACCTGCGCCACTGACACCTCTAATATTCAATTCGTATTTGATGCTGTGACTGATGTTATTATTAAAAATAATCTGAGCAACTGTGGGCTGCTAAGCTGAATCTGTGGATTAATTGTTTGCGTTGATTAATCGTCATGTTTCCCTCGAAGAAAAAAAAACGATAATATTCATTGGAGATTGAGAAGTAAACGCTCGGAGATTTATTAATTCTGTGAGAAAAGTTCCAGTAGTTCGGAAATTCAGTCATCGTGGCTTTTCGATTAGATGGTATTATTTATGACGTCTCATATTTTGTATTTAGAGTTATCAATCATTTAATATTAGTGACGTGGGTCCATCTCTGTATATAACAACAAGATTATTTTTTCATGAATATATCTAAGAACAAGGGCAATAATCGTGTGTTTAAGACTAGGACTTCATTTTTTTTTAATCAATTCACCATGACTGGTCTCGAGATTCTTTTGGAGATTTTTTTTATAGTGTCACTTTTATATGTTTTTATAACATAACGTGTAATGGTTCTGACACTTGACGCTATTATGGCGTAGATTTAGGTTTTTTCAAGACATTTTCATCACACCGCACACTTAATTGATTAATAAAATTCATAATGAAATTATTGTGATGTGCTGCTAAGCAATATTCCTTTATTCAATTCGTCCAACAACGTTTCGGTACATTCGTCGAAATTACTCAGTCCATGTCAATTATTTTTTCTAGATTTCAGGTGCAGACAATTTTTTTTCACTAATCACATTATTATTTACAGGCATTAATCTACGCAGGAAGCTGCGAAATAAATTAATTACAATATCTTCATGATGTTTGTCCGAGAAATTCATACGTCTTGAAACTTCGACTTTTGTTATTAATTCACAATCATTTTAACTCTTTACAGTTCAACATTTCGATATAGAACACCCCATGAATTTGAAACTTACAATTGGTCAACAATTCATCATTTTTTTCATAGAATACATGCAATTAACGTAATTGCAGTATTGATATTATGCAAATACTGGTATTAGGCTTGTTTGATCTCTTCTCAATCCCTGCATTGTTATTTCTAAATGGATTTTTCATAATTCATTCATCAACGAGTGATATATTCTATTCGGTAGAAGTACCTTGCGAAAAAAAAATACTTTTGACAAAGAATATCTACTAAACAACGAGAACATTCATTATTGAATATTAATTTCTCGACTCCATTTTTTAATGATGAGCCGAACAATCACAATTCATCTCCCCATTTGTAACATGTTCTGCAAAAAGATTAAAAATTCATGCAATAAAAATCGTTCAAAAACAATTCCCTGGAAAAAGCAGATGAAAATAAATTCAACTATCAAAAAACCGAGAAAAACAAAATTCTGGAATGCCAAGTGAACCTCATCAATTATTTCTAGGAACTTATATTTTATTCGTTGAGGTATTTAACTAGAAGCTAGACACTGAGCTCCATCGAGTCCCAAAGAACGAATCGAGGAATATTTCTGAATCCAAATGACATATCAAAATTTGTGTAAAGATCTTTTTTTACATCTCATTTCGTTCTACAAAAAATGTCTTCACAAAAAATTATAATTTTCTTTACATTCAGAAATATTCTTCTCAAACAAACCTCTTCGCTACTAAAATAGAAATGTCAAGTTCTACATTTCCTTAAATTACATAATTTTGCGAATTCTTCCTGAGAAAAACTTTACTGTTGATTTCTGGCTGGAATGGGTGGCCCCCCAGTGGTCCTGGCAGGTACAGGGGGTGGCATATTGGGCGGTAGACTGGGTGGTGGATGCTGAGGGGGTGGAAGAGGTGCTTGCCTTTGAGGAAGAGGTGGAGGAGCTGAACTGGGAGGTTTAGATTCAACACTGTCCCCAGGAAACCTGGGCAGAGGTGGTGGTGGCCTATTGGGTACAGGATAGCTGGGTGCCTCCTCGAGGATCTCCTCATAAATCGCTGACTCTGGTGAAAGTCTTTCAGCCTGATTTACCCTGGCCTCCTCCCTGAACGCACTCGCAGAGTTTGGAAACTGATTTCCCACTGGAAATTGATTAGGAAGAACACTGATAACACCAGCCCTGGGTCCTGGTTTCCTCTCTCTGGCGGGTGATCTGGGTGGCTGAGCAGGACGTGCAGGGGGTGCAGGCCTGGGTGGACGTCCATCACTGGGACTTGACCTTCCAGAGTGCACATCCTCGTTGATTTCCAGTCTCTCCAATCTCCTGGTGGGTGAATTCTCCTCGTACTGAGCCACAGTCGTATTACTGCATATCTCAATCTCCTTCTGAATGAGCTGCACCCAATCAGGAGACTTCAGAGATAGCTTCAACGTCTGTCCACATACCTGAGTCATACCCTTCCTCGCGGCTGAGAGGGCGCACTGTCCATCCCTGAATGTCACCCATATCGTCTCACCTACGAATCTCACGAGTATGACTTCTCCGATGTGTGATAAATCCTGGAGTAGAGCCAGCATGAAATTATCATCGAAAACACTGTCGATGTCATCAGCCTCCTCCACAGCTTTCACTATAATCGTGCCATCGGGTGGTCCCAAATCCTGAATAACTTCCCTGAACACAGCCTCTCGTTTATCTGCATGGACCACATGAACGTCAACATCGATCATGGCGATCACAGGTCTGTGATCACTTTGCTTTAATTCAGCCCGACCATAATAAACAAGTCTCCCAGGATTCCAATCAGTTGGTGAATCAATATCAGGTATTTGTTTACGTCTTTTCCACAGGACTCGATCAGTCCAAGCAGGCTGCCTGCACTTCTCACTGGTGTCATAATCATCTGAGAATAAATCGTACTTGTAAGTCGGTGGAAAATTGACAGGGCCTTCCAGATAATTCTTGAAGACGTTCCCCTGGTCCTGCTGGATCTTCAGCTGATCATTCCGCAGAATCTGATCAATCTCACCCCTTCGAATCATCTCCTTCATCTCCTCCTTGTCCATGTCAACTCGGTAATTAAAATCCCCACACCAGAACACATAATCGTGAGTGTTGAGGGTTCTTCCCATTGGGAATGCAAGCTTCCTGGTGATCTCGGCGTAATCGGCGTTGCGCTCGTTCACTTGGGACTGGCCAGCAGCGAAGTGAGCGCAGACAAAGCAGAAAGACGTGGAGTAGAGGACACAGCGAATAGCAGCAGCTCCTTTATTACCAGTAGCACCACCCAGTCCTGTTTTCACACAGTCAACAGCGACGTCGCGCAGGTGAGGGGCATGCTGGGGCCTGATGAAGAGGTACAGGCAGACACCCACCAGTTGTTGATAAGTTATCAAGATGTACTCGTCATCCCTCGAGAGTACCTTTTGCAGTTCATCAGCCCAGGCTTTGGCATTATCTGTGCTTGCTGCCATGATGTTACTGGCATTCAGATCGACGATCTCCTCGAAACCAATGGCGAAAATATCGACAGGGATTCCATCGAATTCCGGGGATACCAGGGACGTCGAGGCGTTTCTAGGTGCGTCCAATAACCAATCAGCCACGGACACGTCCTTGTAGACAACCGATCTGAAGTGCTTGCCTCCATTCACATTGTACGTTCCAACACCCACTCGCAGGTTCATTGGTCTAACGTACTCATTGTAACGCTTACACATCTCTCGAAGAACACTTGGAGGTGCGTGCAGCATGTTCGAGGGGAGGAGTAGTCTTGCTCGATCTGCCAACTCTGTGTTCAAAGTCGAACCCAACAGCAGTATATCAATGGCTTCTTGTTTGTTCGAGTCCAAGAGATTATTCTGGATTGTTCTTGCAGCTGATCTTGCTCCGTCCATCAGCTTTGAACTACCCTGAATTGCTCCAGTGCCTGCATAAATCTTGCTCACTTCGTTACCGTTATTTATCCACATCTGTCTGAAGACCTCCTCGAATCTGGAGACCATCTGTTGCTTCTCGAATAGTTTGAGATGTGTCAGCTGTTTCGAGAGAACCTCCAGAGCGAAGAACGTCTGCACACAGTTGGTGCGGTCCAGGCAATCGAGGCAATTCGTTCTGATGGTACCTGATTGTTCATTCAGAACTGCACCACCCACTGCGTAGAACAGGGAGAACGAGTCCAGGTATTTTTCAACTTTAGCTTTCAATTTCGAGAGGTTCTTCATGTTTCCTCCTCGGCACTCCTGGTGGTAATCGAATATCACGTGGGGGACGTCTTTGTGGTTCGAGCGACTGTGGTGGGTCTGGAATTGTTGGCTGAGCATCGCCTCACCCTCTTTGCTACCTATGAGGCTTGATCCAAGAAGATTTACAATCACTTGCTGACCGTAACGTTGTTTTATCATGGAGAAGTGACGGTCGAATGCTGGCGCAGATGCCTCGAATCCTCGGGATATCCTTACCTTGTGAGAGCCCACCTGGACCCCCGGTTGCTCCCAGAAGAGTGGCACCGAACCCCGAGTCTGGACAAACGAAGTCACTTCGTTGTCCAGGTAAATTATTTGCTCAGTCTCCACGAAATTTGCCACGTGACCGTCGTCGTTCGTTCCACGAACGTTGAATCTGAATTTTCGAGGAGAAAATTTGTTCATACATAAAAAATCAATGGGTTGTTATGAGTTTGTGGAAAAAAAAAGGGTCTTGAAGGAATTAACGGAGGATTTTGGCATTGTGGCTTGGGATAATTTACCTGGTGCCAGCTCTTTCGCAGCTGAGACGAGAAACGACAACTGCTCGTGCCTGTCTGTGACCAACATAAACTGTCCTGATCTCGACACTTCCACACATTGCCTTCAACAGCCACTCTGTTGTATTCACCCCGAACCTCAGCAAATGGATGTGAAGCATTCGATTCCTAGCAAGATCGCAATTTCATTTTATTAATTTCCCGATCAATTATTCACCTTGAAAATTTGTTTGAAAAAATTTCGAGATGAATCGATAATTAATTTCATCAATTATTTTTATTGACAATATTCACGATAAAATTCTCACCAGAAAAATCTGTTATCCGTGATAGTAGATTTATATCTTCTCTGGACACTTAGTGTGATATCGAGTGCCTCCTGTTGTCCAGCGGACCACGAAAAATAGAAAGTGCCAGAATTGAGGACCTTCCTGACCTCAGAGACCCTGTCCTCACTCCCCTGAGTGTAATGCAAAGGGACAAATTGGGTCTGAGTGATCCTGAATATTTCAGATTCTCCGATTTTCCCGACGGAGAAGCATCCGGTCACCAGGACGAGGTACAAAAGGGTATTTTCTCCAGCGTTGAGCTGGAGTACCCCCAGGCACCCATAGGCATCCAAGAGTTTTGTGTACTGAACCTTTAGTGATTCTGTTTCCTGGGCAGCTATCACATCAGCATTGAAAAATTCTCATATCAATATTTAAATAGAAAATGATTTTTTCACAGGGAGAAAAGCTGCTGTGACGCCCACTTATTGACGATTGACAATGAATTATTCAGATTTGAGGGTTTTCGTGTATCGGGGACTAATTATCGACTGTTAACCGGGGATTTTTATTTTTTTTTCATCGTTAATGATGTTTTTACTCACACAAAACAGCAACTGCCTGGGACTCAAAAAGTACGGTATCCTTGCGGTTCCTGTGCTCCAAAATGAGTGAATGTGGACTCGGAGGTTTTAATTTCTCGTATATCCTGAAGCCCTTGCCCATCGCCATTGTTAATATTCCCTAATTCGTCCCCCGGTATTATTAATTGTCTTAAGTCTGTACTGACAGGTAACTCAGGTATACGTAAACCGGTCGGTTGGGGATTTTTTTTTCGCAATAATTATTTTTATCTTCTCCCTCGGGGTACTCTGATCGAACGAATCACCATCGAGTGGTTAGCCCCGAGTATTTTTCACAATTGACACTCGAAAGAACTTTCTGATTTTCACTCGATTTACGGAAATTTTCCTACTGATCTCGGGGAAAATCGTCGGGCTTGCACTTCTTATTTTTCACTCTCCGCGGATGGTTTTTGTCTCTTTTTATGTCATGTATTGTTGTTTCTTTTTTCTCACTTCTTCTGCGAGGTGGGGGACACACTTATGAGGGAGATTTTGTGCGCGTGTGCCAGTCGATACTCGATAGTTCTGACGATATGGCATTTCGAGAGATCGGAGGTGTTCGGGAGGCGGGAAAAAAAGAAATTTTGAAAGTGAAAGGGAGACGCTCATGCGATGAATTATCCTTATATATAAAGAATATCAATCGACTTATATCACTAAAGTGGCCAGGGCGGCCCTAGTAATTGAATAATTCACGTTCGAAAAATGGAGGAAGGAACGATAAAAAAATCACAATTGAGTCATTTATTTACGAAATTGTTTACAAAGCGCACGAATTTACTAAAATTTCACACGATATTTCTCGCATCAAACTTACCACCTAGGAATTTTAATATTCGGAGGAGACTCATCGAATTTCGTCACTTAAACTCTAGTTTGCATTATCATTACATATGAATTGTTACAAAAGATTGTATCACTCCACATTACACACAGGCTCACAGGAATATGTACATGAATCATCGTTGTATCATGCTCCCTCACGATGATTACCAATGATTGAGTAATTTGAGAGGACCCTAATCAAAGGTGAACGAAAAAATCCTATGGATAACAATACTTTGTTTTTAAGGAGATTTAACGTTCGAAAAAAGTTCATCATTTGCAATAACAAGGAGAAATGAATTTGATGAGCGGTCGTTGACTGTAGACTTTTACGTTGTACTTTTGGCACTGGAGAGAGGGGAATTCCTGCATTTTCCGTGCTCCAATTACCGAATTAATTATTCTTTGTAGGCTATCGTTTCTGGTCTAGGTAATACTCTCACAACGTAATCTCCTTTCATAATACATTTCTTGAAGTGGCAAAATAATCATCAATAATTAATTTTACATCCACTCTAAATGTTCCATCAATATTTTCAAGTAGTTCATTAAAAAAAAAATTCTAAAAGCCTTTTTGAAGGAAATGTTCCTATCAAAAAGGTTCATAATTCTCCTGAAAAATCATCCCCTAGAATATTTCGGATTTTGTGACAAAAATTCAAGAGAGCTAAAAAATAGTTTCAAAAATATCGAAAGACCTTTTGTATCTGATGAATTGCTCTCAAGTCATTCATCTTGATGAAATTCATAAAATAATACACTAATCGTTAGCTTATCTTAGTCAGCCACTTTATGACTCGTTTCTACGACTATTTCGATAGTTTCTCAAGTCCAATCAAAATCATTGCTCCTACGGATGAAGGAGTTTATCACTTGGTTCGTCGCTCTGTAAAAGGTAATATATTTTCTCGATATAAACTTCCTTAATAGAAGAAGAATTGTAGAAATAAAATAGTCCCATTCTCAATTCTTTGCAATTTCAGTGGGACTTTCCAGTAAATTAATTATTTATTTATGAAATTATTTTCAGTCAGGAAATTTTCATGTTCTTCACCTCTAAAAAATCCTTGAGCAAAGTCTGTCGACGTTTTTCAGCAATGTCCATTTGATTCTCAAGATCTCCACGATCAGTCGTCTCAGCTCTCTCGATTTTCCAGGATAGATTCTCGATTTCCGCCTCAAGCTGCGCCTGCTGATACTCGAAGAGTGCTTTTCTGGGTCCAGATTCCATGTAATAAGCGTAAGGGTAAGTGTACTGAAGAGTATAGCGACAACGAGCGAGGAGGGAGGCCGCCTCAAAGAGATGCTGCCAGTCAATCCAGGTGCCACTGGCATCCATCACCTTTTGATTTATTCTCGATTTCATCTTCTCCAGGGTCTGCTCCTCGAGTTTCAGAGACTTGCTGTGGTTCTCCCACTGGAATACAGATAATCAGCTAATAATTATTCTCATCGCCAAATATTTGGAAAATATATATTTCAGTGTTCATCGACAGACGACAATTTAATAATTTACTGTAGACTTTTTTTTTATTTTATGCTGAAATGATCGTACCCTCTCGTAGTAGTGCAGATATTTCTTAAGTGCCTCGCGTGCCTGTGCATGAACACTCTCATTACCAATGTTTGGGTTATCCTTGTAACGAGAGCACTCGTAGTACTCGCTACCATGTGCTTTCCAATCGTTAAGGCACATCCAGCAGAATTCAGCTTTGCACCCGTAACACTGCATGTGATTACACCCACCATTTTTCTCTATACATACGTGACATTTTGGACAATCTTTGGTATGTGCACTTATGTAGTTTGATGTTTCCGAGTCGTCAGCACACTTTGTCAACCATTTTTTAATTATATTGCAGTCAGTTGGTGCGTGGTAATCAGTACCACACCGTAAGCTTGAATAAAAAATTTTTGATTTAATGAGAAATTGCATATTAAAAATCGATCTTTAATTTTCTGAATCGGAGAAATTACCAAAAAACAGTTCTGCAGGCCTGGCATTGTACACGTTTAGCCCTGAGCTCCTTGGATCTCATAACAATCTGGCAATTGGGTCCGGGGCAGAATCTGAGTTGTGGATGGGACTTGACGTAGTCCCGAAATGCAAAGTGCTGGTATTTATCTCTCATCGAGGGTTTCGTTAACAGTTGGAGTACAAAGTCCTCGGGCACTAGGACTTCGCAGTTTTGCGCCATGCAACCGATGTCTGTGGAAATTCCCTGGGTGATTTGCACCTCGAAATGCATGCACCAGCAGTCCTTGCAGAATGAATGGCCACAGGTGAGTGTTGCAAATTTGTCAGGATTAAAAAGTGCCATGCAGACGGTGCAGGTGCCACCTTTACGTCCCTTGGAGGCTGATGTGGGATCTGGTGGTTGACTTGGTTTGATCCTCGAGCTGATTAAAAGACTCGAGGCATTGTCTCGGTATTTAGTCATGACTTCCTGGAGGGCCCAGTCGTGGGTGTGGAGGAGGACTTTTGCTAGCGACGGAGTTATGTGGAGACTGTTACTCAGAACTTCCACATTTTCATTCAAGAGCCTCTCGACTTCCTCCACTCGGAGGCAGTCGTGGATGGCGTACTCCGGGTCTCGTCGGGTTTGATCTGCTTTTTCCACCTCATTGTCAGCATCACCCCAGGGCTGACAGTTGTAGTAGTCCTCGTATCCAGCTTCACTGCCGTCAGAGTCCGAGTACTCCATATCACTCTCAGCTTTTTCTGCAGACATCTGGAAATCCAGATTCATTTCCCCTTTACACATTACCCGGAGAAAAATCTCCAGTGGATTATTATGATGATTTAAAAATTGAAGGAAGAAAACAATAAAGTCCAAATAAAAAGAAATTGCACACTGAAATTTGGGGTTAATAAAAATGACAGATGATCTCATTAAATAATAAATCATCCCCAGAAAAACGTCTTTTGACCTAAAAAATTTCTTGATGTTATAAAAAACATCTAATCTGAGGAAAGCATCAAGGGACTTTCTCCGTAACACAAACATCATCCAGGATACGAGGGTATTTAAATATTAAATACCCTGAACCGTCTCGTGAGTCCAAAGACTCTGTACCTGGAATTATTGTTCAGACCTCGAGATTATTGACTCCAATCCTCCATAATGACGTTTCAGGACACACGAGGTGTCCCACGAGAGAGCAGAAAAGAGAAAATTCCACTGCTTCAAAAAATTTCCCCTCCCCTTTCCATTCTCAAAATAATAAATAAAACATGGATTAACCTTGAAACGGTGATCTGCGTTGCCTCTTCTTCACTCGTAATATTATCACGATGTACACATTTACGACAGTGAAAATGTTAATGACGTGAAAATTTCACGACTTTGGAAGCATCACCTCACTTTTCCTGCAATAACGGAAAGTATGGAGGTCCCTTTCGTCTTGCCCCCCTGTTTGGAAGGTGCGGAGGCGCTCCAGGAGTTTCGGAGTTCCTCTTTCCACTTTAGTTCCTCAATCTCTTCGATTTCCTACACTCTAGAGATACACCAGCGTATTGCTTGTAGCACCCTCTCTCCCGTGGAGTGACGTACTAGAATGCCGGTGGTATCACTCAAACCGCCAGAACTGAGTCTCTGCTTTAGTCAATCTTTTTTGATTGCCGTAAACGCTAAACGCTGTTCTCCCCTATAATTTCTATTGAAATCTCACCACAGATTCCAAAATGAGTCAACAATTATATTGGTAATATTCAATTGATAATGACATCAATTTATTTTCTACGTATGAAATATAAATATTCTCCTCTTCAGTAACCCGAGGGAGCCTAAAGAGTGGAGTCATAACTTCTGCAGGAACGGTTTTTACTCCAGTACAGAAGTCGAGAGGTTTCCAGTACCTGATGAATTAGTTGGTTGGAAAGTTGTAAGTTTAATAATTAATCTGTGCGGGGCTTGCGCTTGAAGCCTATCGTAGATATTCTAAATGTTGAATTTCTTGAATCTAAGGATTGGCCGGAATATGCACCGGTGGAATACACGTCCTCAAGTATTCACGGGAAACCATGGGCTGATCCTGACATTTCAGATTCTTCATTCAATCCCAAGTGGAATGCAGATGATGGTAAACCTTGCCGTTATTTGATGGCTAGAATTGTTCTTTTTTCTGTTCTCGATTATTGTGGAAGACTTCAGAAATTCATTGGTGAAGTGACAGCACTATTTTCGATAATTTAGGACCTATCAACCGTAACTCGTGGGGACGAAAGTTTGGATGTCCCTCTTATATTATCACAGAGGACGGGCGACCAAGAAATCCACTAGGTCGCACGGGAATAACCGGTCGAGGACTCCTAGGTCGCTGGGGTCCGAATCACGCAGCGAATTTCATAATCACAAGGTGGAGATCCGACTCCACGTTTCCAGCTAAAGCAGAAGAGATCAGTGAAACCGATGAGCACAAAAAGGTTGAAAATAATGAAAATTGTGAAACGACGAAAAACAAGGGCAATACCCAACTAAAGAAAGACGTTCTCCAATTCATGGCCATTCAGAGGCGAGACACAAAACAGTGGGCAATACCTGGGAAAATGGTGGACCCTGGAGAATCGGCGGAGGACACTCTGGAACGAGAAGTTATAAGGGAAACGCTGAATTTTTTTCCCAAAAAAACAGGTTATGAAAAGGAGTGGAAATTGGTGATAAAGAAATTCACGAAGACAGATCTCGTGTACAAAGGATACATGGACGATCCTAGGAACACAGATAATGCTTGGATTGAAACGACAGCAGTAAATTTCCACGATAATGAGGGGTCGGCCTTCAGTAAAATGCCCCTCACGGCAGGAGGTGATTCGTATAATGTTAAGTGGGTGGATATCGATGAAAGTTTAGACATTGATGCCGAGCACAAAAAGCTTCTGCAATTCGTTGTGCGACTTAGAAATGCCCATCCAGTCATAGGTCCCTGAGAGGATCATTCCAAAAAGAATTCTATTTATTGTTCGATAACACGATAATCTTTCGAAGGATTTAATCCAGTTGATTCAATCTGTCATGTAAAAATAAAATTCTCTTTAAAATTTATTCACACAGATCATTTTTGATAGTTAGAGATTGAGGTGCTTTTATGGTGCCCTTTGCTGCTAAAATTCATGAGATTCTGTGAAAGAGAGACTCGAAATAATTCGAGGAACTGGTAAAGTGAGATAAATGGAATTTTATATTTTTATTGAATGACCGGCATCGACGATGATGATGATTTTTAAAAAATGTCTTCTATTAGAAATAAAATATCAGAATTAGAGTAAGTTTTTAATAAGTTGAAAAATTCGAAATTTTGTAAAAAGTATCAGGGGAACATAAAAATCAAGGAGGTATTCGCTGAAATTTGAAAATTCGACATTCCAAAAAAAAAAATCGAGGAGGTATTCACTGAAATTGAAAAGTTCGAAATTTCCAAAAAAAACATCGAGGAGGTATCTATATATTTTTTATATACATTATGTACATTTTCTTATCTCAGCAGTTGCACAGCAACTTGTCGTCTTAAACTAGTAAACCAACAACAGTTGGAGTTATAGTACGAGGAATCACTAATTTGCAGACTCCATGAGGACTTGACTGGACTGAATCCCCAGGAAATCGAGAAACGTTTCTGTCGAGGTTTTTATGTGACTCCTGTTGTACAGAGAGTCGTAGTTCTCGAGGGATGTATCAGGAAGGTCTGGGATACCTGCGAAGGGGTCCTTGTACTGGTAGGAAGAGTAATCGTCTGACTGTGATGATGGATCCATCGAGCCACCAGTCGATGCTTCTTTTGTCATGATTTTTTCGAGCTTTAGAGCATCTTGAGCCTCGGTTTGGCCCAGACCCGCTGCTCTCGTAAATAATTCATGTGCCTCTTTGAGATTTATCGGAAGACCCCCTCTCCCCTGGGCGTGAAAAACTCCAAGATTGTACATCGCACCTGCGTGCCCATTTTCAGCTGCACTCCTGTAGTATTCAACGGCCTGACAAAATTTTATTCATATTTATTCAAACTGAAAAATTGGCTGAGGGTCAAATCGAGGAAGGAGAAGGTTTTATTTTACCTTCACTGGGTCTGTTCTTGTGCCAATCCCCAGCTCGTAACACAGCCCTAGATTAAACATGCTCCCTGGCGACTTCAGTTGTGCTCCGACTAGAAAATGCTCCATCGCGTCGCTATATCGATGCTCCTCGAGGGCTTTGATCCCATAACGCAACTCGAATTCACCCATTACCATCCTATGGGTTCGAGTATACTCCTCCCTAGCTGCTCCCAGAGCCTATTGATAAATAATTCATCCACGATTAATTATTTTCGAAACATTTCCATGAGTACCCAAAACATAATTTTCTTCCCAAATTTTTGCGTGAAAATAATGGAATTTGATTAATTCTTCGTGAAAAAAACATTTGAATAAATTTAATTGGTGGGATATAATATAGATAATTTTGAAATATTCCGTGATTATCTCACCTCTTCAACAGTGATGGGACCATAAGGTCTCTGCTCCCAGTCCCCCACATTCAGCCCATCATTACCAACGCAATTGGTGACAGGAAGCACATGTTTCGGGTGCAGACTCAGTGCATGCTTAACCAGATAAGATACCTGAGTCTTGGGGCACTTGAAGATCCTGTAAGCGGACTTGTCATTCCTATTCCTGTCAAATATGTTTCTTCTGATGCAGGGGGTTTGGCAGATTGCCCAGCCGATAGCCAAGATACTGGACTGAAACGCAGAAAATTAACTTAAAAATTAACAGAAACTAGCCAACAACAAAGGACCAACAATTCATCTGTTAAAATGATACTCTACCCATCCTAGAACATCGGAGAGGGTTTTCTCTGCACTCCAGCCAGTCTTCTTGTCCTTGGCCCCTCGATTGTTGAAGAAACCACAGAATCCATTGGTGTAACGACAATTTGTCAGACTCGATTTTTTAACGTTTGCACTGGATTTAGCCTCACTATTACACTCTTCGCTCGTTGGTTGGGAGTAAACATTTGTACGACATGCCCGACGTTCAATCGATTCGCGAATTCCCCGGCTTATAAATTTCCACATTGTTTAAATTTTTTATTTATTTATTGTTACTCCGGGGATGTTTGGCAATCGCCTTGGGGCTAGACCGTAGCCCCGACGATGGGATGCATGCACAGACAGGTAAAAAACAGTCGGAGGAGGCCGAAGACACCCGAACAGCAGGAAATCATATCCTGAAGAGGGCGGTGTTAATTTATTCAAATCTGCAGCGCAATAGAAAAATTATCTTCAAACCGTTGAGTTTCGTGCTGAATATTGAAATAACAAATTTTTAAAAATATCCAAAACACCAATAATCAAAAAATTTTCTCTTTTTTAACGATGGCGCTCTCTTAGTTTTTTAAATGAAAAACAGAGACATGCATAATCGAGTGTTATAAATATTCGCAAAGGATATGTTAATGTCACACACATTTTTATATGGTTAGGAGTATATTTGGTAAAAGAATTTTTTTCTCGGAATAGGCTGAGTGATCGCGCAAACAGAATTGTTGAGGATCTGCCTTTAGATTGTCTTTTTATGCAGCTGAGTTTTCGAATTGCCATTAGTACGCTCGAAGACCTCGCGGATGTCAGTTGTTTCCGATTATTTCAGTCTCCAGGCATTTTGTTTACTTGAATGTTTAATGAATAACAGTTTGAAATCCCAGGTTACAAGGAATTGAGGAATTTCTTATTAATGAGAGATTCGAAATAATCGAGTTAATTCTGTCAACAATATCGAAGCAACAACGATATAAATCAGATACGCCTAACCAGTGAGTTCAACTTTTTAGTTAATTCAGGGGATAAACAATTAGTCCAATCAGAAATGATTTCGTTGCATTGGGTTTGCACAATTTTTCCGGAAATTCCCTCAATTATGACTCATTCATCATTGAACTTCGTTATCTTATCTAATCTTCATTATTCTTTCTCCTATTTACTGAATCAGATATCGATTTTTGAACTCCACACATTCAAATTTTTTACTCGAAAGGCCATTAGTGTACCCTCATTTGCATTTGTACACGTTTTTATTTTTAGAAAAATGCCTCTATTGCGACTATAAAAAAATCGCTTCACATTCCCCCATTTTTTATCATTTATTCATTATCCACTGGTGACCGTCAAATCTAAAAATACCCGTATTACCTCATCTGAACTTTAATTTCGTTGCTTCCAGATCATCATGATTACCTGTTCAAAGCTCCTGATTATAAAGATCAGCGAATTGGTAAGTACCTGGAACTTATGGGCATCAATCGACCTTGAAGCTACATAATTTCTCTAATCGACATATCGATCATCCTGAAGCAGGCGAAAATAATATTTCATGTTATTTATCAGACCCACAAAAGTAGTTCAAGGACTTGCGTCGAGTAGATGAATTTCCCAGAAGGGGAATTCAAAGAAAATCAAAATTCCAGGCATGACGTGTCCTCTCAAGAATTTTAATATTGCGCAATCAATCACCACTGAATTAGAACTGTTAGCATTGAGTCTGCTTGCGTATAGCTGCGGAAAATTTATTGAATGAAGTCATTCATATTGAATTAATTTTTTTTTCTTGGGGCGATTACGTTACAGGCTCTAGTAGCAATCATCCTGGCGATCCACGTGAACGAGCCTTTCTGCAATCCAGAGGACAAGTTCTTGTCAGCGGGTACTGAAGTCGCTTATTTAATCATTCTGGTCGGTCTTTTTGCTGGGGGTTGGGTGGGAACACCCGTCCATCGTAATGTGGTAAATAAACTTTTGATTAAAAAATATTTATCGCATGTTTTTACAATATTTTTACTTCTTTCTAACAAAATTTAATTCAGCCTCAGAATTTATTTCTTTCACGTGGAATTTTGTAGTTTTATTATGTGATGTCAATTTTTGTACAGGATTTATTTTTCCTCGTAATTGGGTGTGGCCTCTTCATCGCTTCCGGTGCGACGACCATCGACCTCTGGACCAGAGTCGTGTTCAGGGACAAATACCGTGACATGGCCCTTGCCAGGGCCTCACTATCTATTCTCGAAGGGGTTGTTTTTCTCATCGACACTTTCTTCACGTACCGGGGCGAAAAGTTCGTTCGATAGTTCGATAGAGGAAAATATATCGAAGAAAACTGCACTGAGTAATTTAAGGGCATTACGAGTAATCTAATGAAACACAAAGTATTTTTGTAATGACTCATCGGTGATGCTCATTGTTGTTTCATCATTCGTTATGACTTCTGTTGATGTGTATTCAGAGATTTATTCCACCTCCCACAAATTCATTTGCAGTGGACAGATAAGAGAAAATAATTAATTTTCATTTAATAATTACAAGACGTGTACCAAGCACAAGCTTTAATACGAAATAAGTGGAAATTAATGTTCTATAATTTCATTAATTCAAAACAAAGAAAAATCAGGGATTTTGGAGTTTTGTCACAATATTCACGAATTGACACTTCATTAAAATATTGACTACTTCAATTACCACGTGACTAAAAAAATCAAGTGCCGAAAATGTAATCGCAAAAAATTCCCATTTTCCACAGATTTTCGCTAGTCTTAATCGTTCATGTTCGTCAAAAATAGTATTGCATTTACTAATAGAATTACTAATTTTGTTACAAATATTGTGAAAATAAACTAAATTACACAAAAAATCCCGAAATCTTTTCAATTCAATTCTAACATCAAGATACCCGAAATAAAATGTCAAAAAAGACTAAAAAAATTCCAAAAATTACCAATGGTCCCCAACACCTGCCCCCTCCGCAAGAACTTCCAACGGCCTCCACAAATTCAAACTTCCCGCGTCTCCCTCCACCACAGGACGACAAAAACCCATTGAAAACTCGCCCAAAAAATCGACACCCGAAAAACCCCTTAAGTTTTTCGGTTGTTGCGTGTGGGGCCTCGGCGCTCACAAGTCGTCGCCGTCGGGTGCTTGGCAATTTAATTTCTTCATTATAATTTACAAATCCCAAAAATTCCATCCCGCGTTGTGAGCAAGTGTCAGTGAAGTACCGAATTATCGGTACGGTGCATTAAATGTGTGTGAATAATGTCGAATCCCGGCGGTAGCAGGAGGAACGGGGCGACAAAGATACGCCTAACAAGTGAGTTTTTTTTTTTTTGCACCCAAGATCCTCCCGAGACCCTCAAACCTCATCCCCCCAGGTCCACAACTAAATTACAAACCGATAAATTAATGCAAATCCGATGAATCGACTCCTCGGACATTAACTCCTTCCCCTCCCACCCCCTCATGCACTTCCATTACTCCCTCCCCCCTCCCCCACCCCGTGAAAGTTTCTCACTTGGAAAGTAAACTAAAATAATTCCGCAAGTTTTTGCTCTAAGCGCATAGTCACCGTACATCCCAACAAATTAACCATCATTAACACCAATATGGCACACGAGTGCAATGATTCCCCTGCAATTGATTTCAACGTCATCCCCCTCGTCATTGACTCCATGCCCACAGCCAAACAAGTACAGAGTGACCTTACATGTCCATGAATTTTATGAATAATTATTAACACCGAGAATATTAATTGTGGTATCACAATAAAATATTGGAACTTTACAATCTGAGGTTTGATGTGCAAATTTATTTCCCCCTCCGGGCAGATATTATTTATTTGTCTGTCTGCTAATGGTAGTGGGGGGTGTGAGATACTCACATGTTAATTAATTCGAGAAAAATAATTTTTGGGGGATTATTGGGCCTTGGGAAGTGCTGGGGACCAGGGGACCCCACGGGCTAGCTCTCTGGGAGGGCGAGGCCGTTTTATTTCACCAGCACAATTCAATCTAGACTCATCTCGACCAATTAAACCACTCAATTTTTCGACTCCCGGTTTTATTCACTGGAGGGGCACTAAATTCTGATAAGGGGATCAGATGTGTTGATGCTTTTTTCGGGGATTATTGTTGCTACAGGGGATTTTGTCGGTATCCCTGAGTTCGGATTTGATGAGGAAACATCGAAATCTTGGGATTTCTTTTTAAAGGCTGACTTGGTGGTGGAATTAATATTTGCTCGAGAGAAATCAGGAATACGTGCGGTAATGCAAAATTGAATTGTAGATATTTAATCAAGAGATATTTCATAATTGGGCTCCATAATTTATTTTAACTTTCATATAAAAATGTTATAATTAAAAATTTACTTTTCATTCAATACAAATTGAATTTTATTTGAGTGTAATTTTATTGAGGAAATGATTTTTTCTTCTCCAAATCGATAGTCATCGAAATAAATCGATAATTACTCATCTTCCCCTGAGGGTTTGTGCTAATTTCATTGGATTTTCCAACAGTTCTCTGCGCCAGGAATCTAGCCAGAAAAGATTTATTCCGTAAGTACCGAGAGATTGTGTAAACAATTGACAGACTGGAATTCATAAATATCGATTGTTGCAGGCTTGCCAGATCCTTTTGCTAAAGTCACTGTCGACGGATCTGGTCAGTGTCACAGCACTGACACCTGCAAAGCAACACTAGATCCAAAGTGGAATCAGCATTATGACTTGTGAGAATTGTTTTATATTCTCCATCGAAATTCCTTACGCAGGGTTTAAAAAAGTGTCATGCATTTAAAATGTTAAAATCATTTCAGATACATCGGAAAAAACGACGGTATCACAATATCCGTGTGGAATCACCGCAAAATTCACAAAAAACAAGGGGGCGGTTTCCTGGGATGTGTCAGAATACTTTCAAATACGATACAGAGGCTTAAGGATACTGGATGTAAATACATATCTAATCTCACAAGTTTATTCGAAGAATTATCTCAACTTATCTCTCTCCATAAATAGAAGAAACCCCTAATAGCTATTTATCCTACAGATCAGCGTCTAGATCTCTGCAAAGCACACACCGATGACACAGACGTGATCAAAGGTCAAATTGTCGTCTCATTGCTGTCTAGAGACGGTCACAATGGGGCTGTTAGCAATACCGTGGGTCACAATGCTGTTGTCGATGTACTTGGTGACCTGAGCTGTCCAACGGATCTGCCTGATGGATGGGAAGAGAGGAGAACTGAGAGTGGAAGACTTTACTACGTAAATCATTACACGAGGACAACTCAGTGGATTCGTCCCAACACTCGGTACGTACCTTTAAATATTTTCTTTCTTTGCTGTCATTTTTTTTTTCAGCCAACCCCATCGATTCTATGAATATTCAATACCATTATTTTCATATTCCTATTTATTTTTATTGATTTTGTAGAGCATTGTTTTATGTTCCTTCTCGCGTTTTAATTCTTTACAGTCGTCTGCAGTTCGAGAAGAGTGTTTTTATCCTTCATGAATATTTAGTAACGTTCATTGAATATAAGAGTTGCAGATGGTGTTGTCTTTTGAATTATAGTTTTCAAGGGATTTTGGTGAAAGCCCAGTCTACTTAAGGTAGAAATTGTAATTTCTTTTTAGGCTGGTAATTAATTCATTTATACAGACGTTTTAAAATTGAGGACATGAGAGTGTAATAAAAACGCGTACCCCGGAGGGTAGAGGGGAGTTAATTGCGCGTCCAGTGACTCGAATCCCCCCAATTAATCCAAAAAAAAACCTGGCGCCCTGTTTTCAGACCGACGACAGCAATAATTCCAACGACCCCAGAGCCACCAGTAGTTTCCTCGGAGCCCACATCGCCATCGAGCAGTGGCTCACCATCTGGTCCAAACGAGAGTCCCCCTCGTCCACCAGACACCTGGAACGATGGTACACCAAGCAGAACGCCGAGTCGTGACAATTCGGGACAGAACACCCCACGGAATACCCCAACTCAGACTCAAAACACCCGGAATACGACTCCACCCTCGTCAGGCCGAGATCGTCGACCTCGAGGTTCAGAGGACCAGAACGCGAATCAGAATGTAAACCAGGCAGCGAACAGAGGTAGTAGCCAGCCGAGACGCCCCAGCAGGCCAAACAGAACTCGAAACGAGAGGAGAAACGAGCCCCAGCCCTCAGATCTACCCCGAGGCTACGAGATGCGTCAGACTCAACAGGGACAGGTCTACTTCTATCACGTACCAAGTGGTGCATCAACGTGGCATGATCCCAGAATTCCCCGCGATCTCCCAGCCAACGAGTTGGCGAACGAGCTGGGGCCCCTACCCAGTGGCTGGGAGATGCGTCAGACACCGAGTGGTCGAGTTTACTTCGTGGATCACAACAATCGTACAACGCAATTCACTGATCCTCGCCTGTCCACTCAGATAATTAACAACATCCTGAAACGCCAGAGCAGCGGTCAGCCCCTGCCCCAGGGTACAAGCTCAACCCCTCGCGCTGAAAATCCAGAGGTGGCACCCACCAATGCCAACCAAATTACCAACAGCAGAACAATAACTAATAATAATTCACCTACAGAGACGAATAACACTCAGACAATATCAGATCTACCAAAGGAGTTGATGGAGAGTGAACTCCTCCCCAAGTACAAACGAGACCTCGTGGCGAAGCTTAAGTGCCTCAGGGCTGAGTTGAATGCCCTCCAGCCACAGAGTGGCCACTGCCGTCTGGAGGTGTCGAGAAATGAGATATTCGAGGAGTCTTATCGTATTATCATGAAGATGAGGCCGAAGGACATGAGGAAGAGGCTCATGGTGAAATTCAGGGGGGAGGAGGGATTGGATTATGGTGGTGTTGCCAGGGAGTGGCTGTATTTGCTGTCACACGAGATGCTTAATCCCCAGTATGGACTATTCCAGTACTCGAGGGATGATAATTACACTCTGCAGATCAATCCAGACTCTGGAATTAATCCAGAGCATCTATCGTACTTTCATTTTGCTGGGAGAATAATTGGAATTGCTGTGTTCCACGGACACCACGTTGATGGGGGTTTTACCACACCTTTTTACAAAATGTTGTTGAATAAAGGGATTACGTTGAGTGATATCGAGGGAGTGGATCCAGAACTCCACAGGAGTCTCACTTGGATGCTGGAGAACAGTATCGATGGGGTGTTGGATGCTGCATTCTCGGTGGAGCACAGTAGCTTTGGGGTTTTGAGGAATCACGAGCTCAAGCCTGGGGGTAAGGATATCACTGTCACTGAGGAAAACAAGAGGGAGTACGTGAGGTTGTACGTTAATTATCGATTTATGAGGGGAATTGAGCAGCAGTTTCTCGCTCTGCAAAAGGGATTTCACGAGCTCATACCTCCTCAACTACTCAGGCCTTTTGATGAGAGGGAACTCGAGCTCGTGATTGGGGGACTCGGGACTATTGATATTAATGATTGGAAGATGCATACCAGGCTAAAGCATTGCACACCTGATACACCTGTTGTCAAGTGGTTCTGGCAGATTGTCGAGTCTTATGGGGAGGAGATGAGAGCCAGGCTATTGCAATTTGTCACTGGCAGCTCCAGGGTGCCACTCCAGGGATTCAAGGCTCTTCAGGGATCCACTGGAGCTGCTGGACCCAGATTGTTCACTATTCATGCTGTTGATGCACCTTGTGAGAATCTACCCAAGGCTCACACTTGCTTCAATAGGATTGATATTCCACAGAGTTATCCTTGCTATCAGAAGATGCTTGATAAACTCACACAAGCTGTCGAGGAAACCTGTGGCTTCGCTGTCGAGTGAATAGGTGAGCGAGATTTTTGAGGAATTTTTTTTATTAAATATTCCATCGATTGAGTCATTGATTGATTCAAATTTGAAAATTCATTTTCTCGGGAATTTGAAAATTGGTCATTATTTTCTGGCGTATCGTATTAAAATCGTGAAAATTTTGTAAGCAAAGTTGGTCAGTCCCCTCAACTAGGAAATTTTTCGGTCTACTAACTCCTGGAAAGTAAAAGGTAACTAGTGGAGCTGAAGAATTTAATGAGTGCTCAAAGAACTGTTGAAATTTTGTATTCCACGTTAATACTTTCATTTCCAATTCCGGGTGCATCCTGGTTTTAATTTTCCACTGGAGTTTTCTGCAGAAAATTTATAATTAGCGAATTCCCTAATGAATTAGTGGGGAATTTTTGCATTAAACGTTCGGGAAAATTAGTTCACTATTTTTTAATAGAGTATTCCGTTTCAGGGTAAATCTCAATGCAAAGATTCAGATAAGGAGTAATCAGCGCTCACGAGTGCAAGAACTTGATACAAGTTCAATGCAGAAATTTTGCATTGATTTTTGAAGAAGGAAATGAGTAAAGCTCGGCCTAGTTGTCGTCCTTCGCTTCCTGACATATCCTTCCCACGCAGAAGGCGATTACACTTGGCACACGTCATGGTTAAATAGTCACAGTCAATTAATACCATATCATAAATTCATTATCAAAGTTGCAAACCAAGACGAGTGAGATTTTGAATTTTTTTCAACTATCAATTTATCCTGACAACCATCGACTTGCGGCAGAACATTGAAAAATCTTTTTGTTGTTGTTTACATTTTCTACAATACATGCCTCTTGGCATTTTTTTGCCATCGCTTGGTTTTCAAGATAATTGAATAATTGAGGAAAATATTATGACTTGTCGAATCTGGTCACTTTGTTGTGAGATAAAAAAAAATGATAATGAGAGTGATTTTGGGCTGAAGATGCTCAAGTCCAGCTGGCTCGTTCAGCTCGATCACCTGAGATTTTTAAAACGGCCTGGAGACTAAATTTCAATTGACTGACTGTTCACATCACTAAATTTTTTCTCTTGAATTTGAAATGGCAATTCAAATTCGGTGATTAATTTATTGGTAGTTACGTTTGGGAATGTGTCATTTTCCCGAGTATATTATAAATAATTTTTAGAGATGAATTAGGTTCTGATGATTAATCAGTTGATAACGCCCATTTGCATATCAACTTATTGACAATTGAGTGCAATGAGCCTTTAGGAGACGAATAAATGTAAATAGTTGATACGAAGCTCGATGGAGATGGAGGGACAAACGTTGTTGAATGATGAAAAATTGAATTTTTAAAAAATTGAATTTTTTTCCCTAGTGAATATTTAATGAATGTAGAATTTATTTAAAAAATCGCAAGTATTTGAAGGATTGTATTTAAGTGATAAATTATGGAGGATTGAGGGTGAGGCCTCGGGTCGTAACCCTTGCACGTATGTGAAATTATTTAATGAGTTTATCAATTTTAATTATCACGAGGCTATGAATCACTTAGACACCTCGATTCAATTATTTTTCACTTGTATCATCAGTAGACCGAGTACTCAGTTGGTTTTTTGAATTTTCTCTATCGAATTTTAGTCAGGAATTTCTCAGTGTTGAAGCAGTAAAAATAACATATCATATTGTTTGTTGATTTAATGAGCAACTGATATTTCAAATTCAGGGAAGCGTCCAATTGTCGAGAGTGCCTTTGAGATAATTGTTGAATCATATCAGAGAAATAAATGAGAAGTAAAGTGAAAAATTCTGGCGATAACTGTTGAAAAAAATAAAATGGAACAAATTGATGGTTGAAAAATTATTGTAAAAATGAATCTGACAGTTGTGAAATTTTACACACCACGAGTTGTTGAACAATAAAAATTGATAAACTAATGAAATTAATGCGTGAGAGAACGATGAATTATGACTCTCTGTTTTGTAATTGACTGCTAAATTATTTGCTTTAATATTTTTTTAATTTTCATCGTATTTCAGTGACAGGTACCATTGGCCAAGCCATTAACCCTAGTTGCTTAATTATGAAAAAAAAAGACTAAATAATTAGAAAATTTCTTTCTCGAGGCGCTAATTTTATTGAGAAAGTCAGTGAGTCACTAAATTAATTGACGCTCTGGTTAATTAGGCAGACGCACACACTGTGAAACAGCTTGATAACAAATATCTATTATTATTTTCTATTTCGACGCACCGTTAAACAAAAAATGCCACCAATCTACGAACAATTACGACAAGTTTTTGATTGTTATTATCAATAACATTTATTGTTAACTGTAGTGATATTTCGTCCCATATCATCGGCATCTAACGATTTTATTTGTATCCAATCATATTACCGTTGTTATTATTGTAATTAACTTTGACAACGAAAAACGAGGAAATACTGAAGAACGAAAAAAACATATCTGTTCGAGCATTAAATATTGTACATATATTTTTTCTTTTATTTCTTTTCTTTTGTATTTTGGATGAAATGTATATTTTAATAAAATATCCAAAGGAAACATTCAAAAAACTGCATTATCTATTTTACCATTTACCACTGTAGAACATCTAATTAATTATTAATTAACAAATTCATTATTTCTTCCAGCATAAAGACGAAAATTATGAATGATATCAATAATAAATTTGACATTGACAATTGTCAGTTGCAAAGAATTTCTGAAATTGGAAAAACGGCGAAAATAATTCCGATACATTTTTGATGGATTAATATAATCCTCGGGAGAATGCCACGGGTTTGACGGCTCGTCCCCTAGTTTTTCTACCCATCAGGTCACGGAAGAGGAACGAGCGTGCTTATCGTGCATCGTCACTCCAAACTACCCCCGAAATCTTCTCGATTCTTTTCTCTTTCCCCCGTTTTCACCGACACTTCACACCATGTTGTGACCTACCGTACTCTCCTGGTTGTATCTGGGTCCCTCCATTGGTGGCTGACGTGCGCGAAAAAAGCACGTCGAGAAGAGACAATCTAATTTCACCGAGGCCACGATCACCCCGGATAAGATATTTTCTAAATTGAATTCTTTCATAACCGGAGCAGACGAATTCCGTCATCATCACGTCAACCCAGACATCCAGGACTCCAGCGAATCGAATACTGGAAGTAGCGCAAAATTATTTGCCCGATGTTTCATTGAAAATTAAACCGCCCCTTAAATTGGAAAATCTTAATTTTCAATTTTTTATATTTCATATTGAAATAATAGCAGAAAAGTTGAAAGCACCTGACGTCATTGGGCCATCGAATGTTCTGGGTAACGGGAATAGTCGAGTGGTTGACTGGAAATACTCGAGGGACCGCTGGAAATAAAGTTGGAAGGCACCACAACCCTCTCGAGGATGTGTAGTTGCATCGTCAAGTCATTTCTGGGGAGAAATTCTCGAGTGCCAAAAGACTGCAGCGATGGAAGGCCAGCGGAATTTCAATCCCCCACTTGTTTCGCAATAATCGATTTCCCATTATCAACAGAATAGACCGAAAAAAAAAAAATGATAGTCCCGTCGAAAGTCTACAATTCGCCCCAAAAAAGCAATCACCGATAATTTCAGAATTAAAAAATAAAAGAAATCATAGAATCGCGTAAATAACGATCGCAGAGGTGTGAAGAAATTTTCGCCGAAGGGTGATAAGTGGGTCCACCCTCTTTGGATGCTCCAGGGCATCGAGCACCCGATCCTATCATGTCTCCGGATGTCGTTGAATGACGTCATCATCCACGAGGGATTGACGTGGATATCTCTAGTGGTTTATCCCCTAACTTTGTTGAAGAGAAAAATCTCGAGCACCTGATCGACGCTCCAATTCCCAATTGAAGACGCCAACCCCTAATTCATCGCAAGAAGATAAACTTACATTCAGAATATTCATGAACCATCCTTTCCAATCATCAAACACTCCCACGGCCTCAATAATAAAGTTCAAGTGGTGGATGAATTTTTTCAAAGGCCTTCAAATAAATCAATCAGGGCGAAATGTCAGCCGAGAATTTTTATTTCTTCAAATTATTTCACTCTATAATAATTAATCAATTCTCTTTCCTATTGCAAAAACATCCAATGCACTATGAATTTTAATTCATTTTATTTTAATTCATTTTTCAAGGATTCGCGATTAAATAATCTTTTCAACACTTGTTTATTTAATTTCTAGGACATATCTACGTGTTTATAGCAATAAACAATAGTTCAATAAGTGCTGGTGCATTTATTGATGATTATTTGTGTTTTATTGATTTTGTTGGTGAATGATGAAATGATGAATGATGAATTTTTTAATTTTTTAATATTAACGTTTTGTCTTGGGGTGGTGGTAGTGGTGAAAAAATATTTTGCAAAAAGAATATGAAATGTTCGGTAGTGGAGAGCCTGAAATGCTCTAACGATTATAATTGCGGACATTGTCAAAGGCAGAGGGATGCGATCAGTACGAACACATGAATCTACCCTCATCCCTCCTCCACTTACCCCTCATCATCAGCGATACTTATCTCTCAGAATATCGGTGACGAGATACACTCATGTACACGTGGGATTACACCGTATAACAGTTCTCTCCCTCTTCTCCTACCCCTCCGACAAACCCCTCACCCTTTCTCGCCACCTCGGCTTTTCAAGAGTGGCCACTCCACCCTCTCCATTCCTCTTTCTCCCTTTTCTATTCACGGCACAATTTCGAGGATCGATCCCTCTGCATCGCGAAAAAAAAAAA
>NW_011887801.1:377831-449699 GCF_000806365.1 Fopius arisanus | reverse complement strand
ATCGAAAAATGTAAAAAATGGGAAGATTATTCCTCTAGTAATAAAAAAATATTGAATAATAATAAATAATAAATTCATCGAGTTGAATATGTGAAGAAATGATGTAAAAGTAGTTGGGTGTAATGAGAGGTCTCGTTGAGAGAAGAATTGAGACAAATGTAGCACGATACTGCATTGGAGTAAATTGGTAGGGGGTCGAGGGTAGCCGTCAGACTCCAGAGGGATTTCACCACTTTGAAAAGCCCTAGGCCCCCACCCTCCGCCATCCTTTTGTTGGATCTATCAGTTCTCCACGTCTGGAAGACAACCAACCCCTGCTTATCTCCAACTGTCACCATTGGCGTTTCGACGAGACCGAGGGGATGAAAATATCCAACTTCCTCACCCTCTCAATCCCTTCTCCTAGGCCTCCCACCACCTACCATTTTCTGCAACTTCTGCAACTTCTGCAAATTTTCGTGGCGAACATCAGTTGTTCGCTCACCTAGTCGCGGAATATTCAACTCAATCCGAGGGCACTTGTGCTTTCGCCGTTTTTTCATCCTGTGGATTTAATCGTGTGAAAATGCGTTGAGTTTTATTGAGACACTGGGTGATGGCGAGCACCTCGCAACACGGCGTTTTTGCCAATTCCAAGTTTATTGTTCTTATCATCATATTGGTTTATGTTATCAATTATGTGTAGGTTCATCTGGGATTTTTCTGGAAATTTTTCGCATTTATCGCGGATTCAGAGTGAAAAAGCTACAGGAATTCTTATTGCAGTAGAATTCTGGTTAAAATTATTATCTTGAGATTTCGAGGAAAATTCCTTGTCAGTTTGTTTAAACTATTTCTTGTTTTTCATTCGGAAAATTCAGGAGTGGAGTGGTAAATCAGGGGCATGAGCTTCTGGTAGAATTCTGCGAGTGAGAAGTGACTTCTGTGAAAAAGTAAAAAAAACTCATCGACGTCACAATATAAATTAATTCATCCAAGTTGATTAAGAATTCAATGTTTAATTAAAAATCCATTAAATTTCTTCATACACACTTCCTTTTAAAAAACAACAAAAAAGAAAAAAAAAGTGCTCCACAAATTTCTCACAATTTCTTCCAAAATTCCACACCTGAATTTATTCTGAATGAAAAATAATTACTGTCAAGTGCAATTAAAAATTCCAGTACATCAGTGTAAAAGAGGCGTAAAGTGTCGGTCATAGAAAAATTAAATGGCTTGCACTAGAATTTTCAATGAAATAAGTGCTGCTTTGGAATTCTGATCATCATTTTTTCGCGGTGTGAAGACTAATCGAAAAATTCGAGATTTCAGGGAGAGTCTGGAGTTCCACGAGCTTCTGCCAGAGGATCCAAAGCTCTACGACAAGATGAGACCTCCGAAGAAGGACGGACAGGCGACAGTCGTGTACTTCCACGTCACAGTCATGGGGCTCGACTCCATCGATGAGACTTCAATGGTAATTACATCCCTTTGCAATTGAAATTCTCATTCTCAATTGCAATGCCTGTCCTCAGACCTACGCCGCGGACATCTTCTTCGCTCAAACGTGGAAGGACAATAGACTCAGACTTCCAGAGAACATGACTTCAGAATATAGGTAAATCCTTCAATTAACTCAATTAATTTATCTTCAATAACTGCATCACAGGATAATTAATTTATATTTCCAATAGTGTTATTACATTAATCATTAATTTATTTTGATTTATGAAAAAAATTAGAGATCAGGGGTGGGAGGGGCTTTTCAGTGGGCCGTTAATTCCAATTTAAAGTGAATTATTTAATGATGATTAAGAAAAAATTTGGATTAACACAGATTGTTGGAGGTGGACTGGCTGAAGCAGATGTGGAGGCCAGATTCCTTCTTCAAGAACGCGAAATCCGTGACATTCCAGACAATGACGATACCAAATCATTACTTATGGTTGTACAAAGACAAAACAATTTTGTACATGGTGAAGTGAGTAATTATGCCTCGAGAATTACCTGAAATCTCAAATCCCGAATATTCTCTTCCAGACTCACCCTGAGACTATCCTGCGCCATGAATTTCCTGATTTATCCCCACGACACTCAGGAATGTAAACTACAAATGGAGAGTCGTGAGTATCCCGTGATTACTCGATAATTGGATTATTTAAAAACTCAGCTAAAAATAATTCATCGTTTCTGCTGACTTTAGACAGCAGTTTTGCCTCAAGTGAAAATCAATAGACAGCAGAGTCCCTGAGTGGATGCATTCGAGATTTAGACTGTGTTGTTCGTTAAATAAATTATTTTTTATTAGTGTCGCACACGACGGATGAGATGATCTTCCAGTGGGACCCCGATGTGCCCCTCGTTGTCGACGAAAATATCGAATTGCCGCAATTGGCTCTCGTTAAAAACTACACAGCTGATTGCACTCAGGTTTACTCCACAGGTGAAATTCCTCTCATATCACTCGCACGAATAAGCAGTCAATAGAATTTTTTCAAAACGACTTTCCCACTGAAAATGTTCAAAAATTAAGATAAACCACTTGTTTCAGGCAATTTTACGTGTCTCGAGGTGATTTTCGTGTTGAAACGGCGCCTCGGATACTATCTTTTTCACACATACGTGCCCACGTGTTTAATTGTTATAATGTCAGTGAGTATTCCAAGAAATGGTAATAAAATAAAATATTTTTCTTGCTTACTGTTAAAAATAATTTCGCGAAATAGTGAAAATTTAACAGCGATTGATTGAGTGAGTTGTAATGCTGGAATTTTGATAAAAAAAATATCAGTGGGTGTCATTCTGGATAAAACCAGAGGCGGCACCAGCTCGGGTGACCCTCGGGGTGACGTCCCTACTCACCCTCTCGACGCAGCACGCCAAGAGTCAGGCATCCCTGCCACCCGTTTCCTACCTGAAAGCCGTCGACGCGTTCATGTCAGTTTGCACAATTTTTGTGTTCATGGCACTCATGGAGTACTGTCTCGTTAACATTGTACTGGGGGACTCGGATGCCCCTGCTGCCTTCAAGAAACCACCCAAACAGACACCACCGAAGGCAACAACTTCTACGGGGACTGGTGACACTAAGCTCGATAAAATTTTCGATATCGCGACTAAGGTAAAACGCTTGAATTAAGATTCTTCGCATTCTACTTCTGAACCTCTGAGTAAATCATGGAAGTTTATGCAATCGTGTCAATTGATTCAAGTCAATTTTTTATTCTATTTTTATTGAATTTTTATTCAATTTTTATTCAATTTTTATTGAATTTTTATTGAATTTTTATTCAATTTTTATTGAATTTTTATTGAATTTTTATTGAATTTTTATTCACTTTTTATTGAATTTTTATTGAATTTTTATTGAATTTTTATTGAATTGTTATTGAATTTTTATTCAATTTCTATTCATTCAATTAATTGAATCGAGTTTTGATGCAAGTGAATTAATTGAAAATTCCGGAGGATTAATTCAGAGGTGCAGAAGGAGCTTTTGATAATTTTCCGGAGCAAAGAGTCATTATTCTCACGCAGGAAAATGCCATGCTGCTGTCCGGACGCCCCCAGAAACCGGCGACACTACCACCGACAGGTCCAACCCCAGCCCAACGAGCCAGACTCCGAGCCCTCAACATCGATCGTTTCTCTCGGGTATTCTTCCCTTTTCTCTTCACCGCACTCAACGTCACCTACTGGATATGCTTCGCCGAATATATTTAAAAAATAATATCGCGAATATATCGCATGAGTTTGGGAAACGAACGTGTCGTCGCCGTCCGATGTCCCTTCCTCTGGCTTCAAGTCACAGTCATTTTATTTTTTCCCTCCAATTGAACTTTCATCGCAGAAAATTTATTGATCAGTCAAATCTATTTGAGATCAATTCTCAAATATATTGACCCCTCAAAATCGAAATATCAGATTTTTAAATTTTAAAATGACAAAAGTCGAATTCAATATTTCTATTAATTATCAATTACATCGATAATTAGTCAATCCAATAAATTATCCAATAAATTCCGAGCCTGAAGAACAATCCCTTTCACGATTTTTTATCGTTTTTTGGGTGAAAATTATATAATTAATTTTTATTTCAACTTTGCCGATTTATTTCGAACGCTCTCGGCTTCAGGGAAAAATTCGAGGGACTTTTTCTTCCCCAATATCTCACCTGAACTTCCCGATCAAAAAAGTCATTACGATATTTTCCCTTAAAATCGATAGTTTCCAAATAAATAATTTCCGTCAACCGCAAAAAAAAATCGGTTCACCTAATTTTACCATTTGGCTACTAAAATAATCTAAATAGTGCCCTAGGCCACTGCATTACCAGCAGTCAAACGAGCCAGCATAAATAATAATTCCATTGCTTGTTTAAATTATTCAAAATGTTAATATTTTTCAATTTAATACTACAGTTCAATCTCAATAAATAATCAAAATGTTGAAGCCTAGACAACAAATAATACATTTTAACTGAAGAATCGGTGAGATATACCAAAACGTTATGAATTATGTAATTATAATTATGATAAAATAAAATGAATGTTGAAAGCGTTACAATTGTTTTTTTTATTTGAGTGGAGATATTGTCTCGGGTGCACGTGGTTGGTCATGCAGATGATGGTCCAGTGGAGCGTGACAAAAATTAAAGCTGAAATGAGGGACGAGAATTGTAGGAGGCAATGGCATTTTTATCTTACCGGGGGTACAGATAACGGCCCACGACTCTTCCTTCCTTTTACACAATCCAAACTCGTATCCACATTTCCTCTTTCATTGTCAGTAATTATAGAATGAAAATTAAAAAACTTTGAACAATTTTTCTGCTTCGAAAATTAAAGAACTTTCATTATAAATTTATTATATTCATATTTAATTACTATTTCCTATAATTTTCCCTTTTCCCTTTTCCTTTTCCCTTTTCCTTTTTCCCTTTTCCTTTTTCCCTTTTCCCTTTTCCCCATTTTCCATCCCCCATTCCCCATCCCCATAATTTCAATTCGTATCGATTTCTTCTTTTATTTATTATTTCCAGGAATTGAAATAAAAATTCCTGTGATGTCGATAGGAATAACCATTGATAAGAAAATTAAGATGATAATGATATTATTTATTATAAAATTATTTGATTTGATAGACAATTTCGGAATTTAGTTGAAAAAATGAGGAGTGATCGCTGGAAAGCAGATAAGGGTCAAGTATACGTTGAAAAGGTCCCCCAAGGTTCCCAGAACCCACGAAGATAAGCTTCAATGCTGGAAACTCGTACCATTCCTCAACCAGAGGAAGATGAGGAAAAAGAGGAGTGCAAGTGTTCCACACGTGTGGACATGACCGCTATAACGGGTGTCTCCTACAAGACAATTGAAGTGTAATATACCTTCAGGAACTCCCACACCCAGAGACTTCAATTACACATCACTTGCATATTTTCTCTCGTCTGGAAATTGTCTGCTAGGTATTTTCAATAGAGCAGAACGATTGAAATTTTTTATTTCTGATAAATCATTTTATTCTCGTCCTGAGAAAATGAAATCATTTCACTTCTATAGTTCATTCATTAGCTCATGGAGATGAAGAATCTAATTGATTAACGGAATTGTTATTTCAGATCTGATTGCTAATTAAAATTAGTAGAATCGAAATTTTTTTCAGACTTTCAGAGTTTCAGACTTTTTGTCTCAGTGTCATAGCGATTTGAAGACCCAAAAAATTCAGGGCATCACAGCGAGAGAATATTTTCCTCGTATCAAATAAATCCACATCTATTGTATCACGAGCTGCATAAAATGTACGTGCAACTCCAGCAATTCCTTATTCGGTCAACAGTCGTCCTGCATTCGAAGGCAACGACCCAGCGACAAACGAAGAAATCGATTAAAATATTTATTAAAAAAAATGATCACAATTTCTTGTTCACTGGGGATTCCAAAATTTTTAAGTACTTAGATTTTTAATTATGCGATCAATTAATTGCCAGGAATATTTTCCAGTCATTTTTTCACAGAATTTTTTCCAGACACTCCGGATTCGTCAACTGCCTCTGACTTTTCGGGGATCAATGAAATTTTGGAATAGATTTAATGAGATTTTTTGGAAAATAGAAGAGTAATTGATGGAATTGAGAGTTAGAAATGAATTGGAGACCGAGTATTTCACACCCACGCAGACGTCGCGGGGTCATTACTCATTACTCATTACTCCATGCACTGAGGCTTTTCAATTCCGCCCTTGTTTGGAGTTCCAACGCAATCTATCCGGTGTAATTTCCTCGTGATCTCTCGTGGTGCCTGATGAATCCTAAAAATATAATGGAACAACTGAAACTTGAATGGAAATTGTATTTCGGTCTGAGTCGGAATAAGAGTTCTGGTGTTCCCTAAATATCTCCGAACATCTGGTCATGACTGAAAGGCCCATTCGTAAGTTCCTGGAAGGGCATACCTGAGGGCCATACCTCTTCCTTCAATGACCCGCAATTGCCCCCTCCCCATTTCACAAAATTTTATGGACCCACACCGAGAAATTAAGTCTCAAACGAGATTTCATTATTTTTACGTTCAATTTTTATTCCCTATTTTCAATCCCAATGAGTTCGATTATGATAAAAATTCAATAATATCAAATGTTTTATTTCCCCTCACAATTTATTTTCTAAATAAAAAAATGCTCATTATTATTATTTTTTTAAGTTTCAGTTTTGAAAAAAATTGGAATTAAAATTCGATGAAATAAATTTATTAGGTAAATAGGAAAATGGATAAATTGCCTTGAAATTTCGCGGATGACGAGGGAAAAAGGGCGGTAAAAAATTTGAATCCCCGACGAGATTTAAATATTCCTCGTCTCCACACATGAACCCAGAGATTTAATCCCTCCCACATTGTCCCCCCACGTCTCCATCTCCTCTCTATTTTTTACTCGTTTTTTTTTCTTCTTTATTCACTCACTTGGTCGCCGGCAGAGAGTACAAGCGCCGCACACTACAAAACTCGTGTACAGAAAGATTCAGAGAGATTGTGGAAGTTGAAGAGTGTCCGGAGCTGCTGCTGGCTGCAGAAGTGCGCGTCCCAATCTCCCCAAATTCTGGGATTTATTTTGTTATCAATTTTTGGAGCACTCCAGGGAAAAATTTCTCGTCTGCCAGAGCTTCAAGTGTGTGTTAATTATTTTTTTATTTAATATTGCGACCCTGGGGAAATTATACCCGCGTGTTTTCCCTGACTCGAGAACGTCAAGGCATTTTCACTCAGCGTCTCATTTTTCATTTTTCCATTTTCTATTTTCAACACTCGGAAAATGCCAGAGACTACTAAATAACGGGGAAGAAAAATTCTAGTGAATTCATTTTTATTTTATTCCGTGCGTTTTTTTTTTAACTAGGAAAAATCACAGCTCCGGTTATTTTTCTGTTGCTACTTTGCGTCCCCTTGGTTCAGGGCTGTGCTGGAATTTTCCGGGAATTTCCCCTCGATATTTTGGGGTTTTCTCAGAGTGTGGGGTGGGAGAGGCTCACAGGTGATAGGGAGATAAGAATCGTGATGGAATCGGTGCAGTTGCATACCTGTGGCGCAGTGAATTTTCAGTTTGTTTTCGATTTTTGTGGATTTAAATTCAATCAAAATGTGACTCCACCAGTGCTCAGGGTTTTGAGAGCTTGGCTTTCGGAAATCAGTGGTGAAATGCCTGATCACGATTTTTTGAGAGCTTTTCTAACAAAATGACAGCTGCAGCTCGAGTTTAAAAAAAAAAATTGGAGGTCTACCATAAAAATTGGAGGTCTACCATAAAAAAGAGACATTAAAATATTTTTTCTAATTCCAATCAACTCAAAATTTTGTTTACATATTGCATTAGAATTTTTTAACGATCAATTCTCAAAATTTCAGATAAATGGCGCGGTGTTAATGGGCAAGATCATCATCCACCACTCGCCTGGATATTTTCAAAATGAAGTATAAAATTCTGAGCACCATCACGGTGCTGCTTTTCCTCTCGATTTGCACAGGTAAGTGCTATTAATTTTCATTAATGAATTTTCATGGGATCGTTTGTTCCATCGAGGAGAGCCTGTATCGAAAAAAGCTCCATTGAGATATACCCCAGAGACAGCCTACTTTCCACTCGTTATCCTCTCAACAAGAACTGTCTTTATCCAGTTGTGATTAGATAGCCCATCGACCCCTTGACCCGCGTCTTCCGCTGAGATGTTAACATCTCTGCCCCAAAAAAAAAAAAAACCCACATGGGCCCAAGGGATCCGTAACGTAATCGATATCTCAAATAATTCCATTGATTCCCCAACCATTATTCCCCATTTCCATAATTATTCAAACCCCAAAACCCTCACTCATTCCTGAAAAAAAAATTTCTCCCCTTTTTCAAATATAATCGATTCATAATCGATTCATCAACACAAAATTCATCGAAAGATTTATTTAATTCAATACCAAAATGAATTGAAAACACTTTCTACTGAGCAATTAATTGTGTTCAAGGGAAGTATTTTATATTTTATATTTTATTTGATAATTGGCGTGATTTACACGTGATGATAATGCATATTAAGGATTTGAATATTAATCCCTAGAATTGGGGGTTCCCCCGATTAATTACAAGACTGATTGCTGGAGTCGGGAATTTTTTCGTGAAAAGATTCTCTGCGGCGAGATAGATATCATTCGTAATAATTCGTTATCGAGGAGACGAATTAATTAGCGAATGAATGAACTTATTGATAAATGGATTTATTCCGTTCAATGGGGCGTTGAGAGGATTTTTTAATGGGTGAGATATCATAGGCGTTCATCAGTGACTTCACCGAAATACTTTCGTCACAACTGATTAGACTATTTCGATATCTCCGAGCACGAGGAGAACAGAAATCATCACAAACATCCGCTTTGCTCCGCGATTAGATGAAGGGAGAGGAAATGATGGGGAGGAAATCTGGCGTCTGGAAATTCTCCGAATATTTCCTAAAAACGAGAGAAATTCCTAAAAAATTCGATTTCGATTTTTTCACTTAAATCTCCCGCAAAATTCAGGAATTTTTTAATTTCCTTTGAATTGCATTTGATTTGAAAAACCTCCACAAGTCATTTTATAAAAATCATATTTTTTTTCCCCAGATTTCAGCAATGGGCAGTACTCTAGGGACCCGAGCCGAACGGCAATCAGAGGTACGAATGATTTAATTAATTGATGAATGATTAATTAATTTGATAGAGGAGGAGACGATGGGAGAAAAAAAAATAGAAAAAAGGTCGAGAAAAGAGAGATTTCTAGGGATTGGAATAAAAATGAAGGGGTGTTGTAGGGCCAATCCAACGAGGAGACATTCCATCAGTGGATGGAATAGCATATCCAGGGCCGATGAGAATATTCTCACGAGTCAGAGGTAGTCTTGTAGTAGAAAAAGTGAAAAATTGTATTAATCCATGGTTGTGGTTGGAGACACCCTCGATAAATTGCACGTTCACCACTACTAATAGTAGAAAAATTGTTAAAAAAAATCAGTTGCTTCGTAATGAGATTTTCTGGTGGAACCCCTGATGATCTTCATTGATTAACTATTGGATGCAGGTCCTTATGCTAAGAGGAGACATCCCTGTGAGCAAAGCTCGTGTTATCCAGCCACTGGGAATTTATTAATTGGAAGGAAAGACAAACTGAAGGCATCCTCGACTTGTGGTCTTGTGGCACCAGAGAGATACTGCATTGTCTCTCACCTGAAGGAGAGGAAGAAGTGCTTCTTCTGTGATGCCGCATCTTTCAAATTGCAGCACAATATTACGAATATTGTTGGAGGGTGAGTTTAAAGGGACGCCTCTCGAAAAAAAATACTTTCAAGCCGAATTGATCAATGAATTCCTCCAAAAACAGATTATCAAAGAACTCCTGGTGGCAAGCTGAGAACGGTGTGGAGAACGTGACGATTGATTTTTCCTTGGAGGCTGAGTTTCATTTGACTCACATGATCATTCGTTTTCAAACATTTCGACCAGCAGCGATGCTGATCGAGCGTTCCCACGATTTCGGTAAAACCTGGCAGGTGTACAGGTATTTCGCTCACAATTGCGAGCAGTCATTTCCAGGTGTTCCAACGCACGTTCCCAGGAAGCTCTCCGACGTGATCTGCGAGTCACGTTACTCCTACGTTGCTCCATCATCAGGTGGTGAAATAATCTTCCGAGTTCTCCCCCCAAATCTGCAATCAGTTATCGACAATCCGTATTCGAAGGAGGTGCAGAACCTGATGAAGGTGACAAATCTCAGAATAAATTTCACAAAGCTGCACACTCTTGGAGATGATCTTCTTGACGACCGAGCCGAGATCAGAGAGAAGTACTACTACGCTGTGCAGGATATGGTGATCAGAGGTTCATGCTCTTGCTACGGGCATGCCTCAGCCTGCCTGGAGCTCCCCGGAGTCCTCAACGAAGAGGAAATGGTTCACGGAAGGTGTGAGTGCACTCACAACACGAAGGGACTCAACTGCGAAATCTGTCAGGATCTCTACAACGACGGACCGTGGAAGCCTGCCGTTGGCAAGCAAACGAATGCCTGCAGAAAGTGCAATTGCAATGAACACGCCAACTCCTGTCACTTCGATGAAGCTGTCTACGAAAGATCTGGAAGAGTCTCCGGAGGTGTTTGCGACGACTGCCAACACAACACCAGAGGCCAGAACTGCGAGCAGTGCAAACCGTTCTTCTATCACGATCTAACGAAGAATATTTCCCATCCCGATGCTTGTCAACCTTGTGATTGTGATCCTGGGGGCTCTCTCGACGATGGTATCTGCGACTCGAGAACTGATATATTGAGTGGAGAAGAATCCGGGCGTTGCCACTGCAAATCGAACATCGAGGGTCGCCGATGCGACCGCTGCAAGAACGGCTTCTGGAATTTTGATCCTAATAATCCAGACGGCTGTCAAGCCTGCACCTGCAATCCCCTGGGAACAATCGACAATCAGGGCTGCAATCAGATGACTGGTGAGTGCACTTGCAAGCGTTATGTAACAGCACGTGATTGCAATCAGTGTTTACCGGAGTACTGGGGCCTCTCGGACGATCACGACGGCTGCAAGCCCTGCGATTGTGATCCTGGTGGCTCCTACGAGTCGACCTGCGACGTTGTCACTGGTCAGTGTCGATGCAGACCCCACGTTGGTGGCAGAACATGTAATCAGCCTGAGCAAAGCTATTACACCGGCTCACTGGACTTTTTGATTTACGAGGCTGAACTGGCACGTGCCAGCGACAACTGCCAAGTGGTAATCAGAGAGCCCTACAGAGACGGTAGAAATAACACCTGGACTGGTACTGGTTTCATGAAAGCTGTGGAATCATCGACGATGAATTTCACAATCGACGACATCAGGAGATCAATGATGTACGATATAATAGTGCGCTATGAGCCAGTGCATCCTGGAGTATGGCAGGAAGTGGAGATACTGATCACACGAGATGGTCCAGTCGATCCTCAGGGTCCATGCGCTGGATGGAGACCCGAGGACGACAGATTGTGGCTGCAATTGCCTGATAATTCACGCAGTGCTGTTGCCAATCCCTCGGTCTGCTTCGAGGCTGGCAAAGTCTACAAGTTGCTGCTGTCATTCAGGAGATTCGATCCACACACAGAAACCCCAACAGCTAGTATTCTCATCGACTCGATTGTTCTCAGACCGAGGATCGATTCAATTCCATTCTTCAATGGTGAAGGGCCCAATGAATTGAGGAGGAGGGAATACGAGAGATATCGGTGTAACGAGATTTTTGACAGTGTCACTCCATACCAACGAGATGAAAATGATATTTGTGCTCCTTATCACAGCAGCATCGGTTACTGGGTGTTCGATGGTGCTCACTCTTGCGAGTGCAATCCAACGGGATCTCATAGTCTTCTATGCGAGCACTACGGAGGAGTCTGCCCCTGCAAACCAAATGTCGTCGGTCGTCGTTGTGATCGTTGTGCACCTGGTACATACGGTTTTGGTCCAAATGGATGCATTCCCTGTGACTGCAATGCAGTTGGTGCCCTCGACAACTTCTGCGACGTCGACACAGGACGCTGCAAGTGCAGACCCAACACTTATGGCAGAACCTGTGGCCAGTGTGAGCCAGGATTCTGGAATTTCCCACATTGCAGGAGATGCGAGTGCAATGGTCACGCTGACAGCTGTGACTCGTCCACAGGAGCGTGTGATAACTGCAGGGACTGGACCACTGGCCACAACTGCGACAGGTGCATCGATACATTCTATGGGGATCCGAGGATCGGTGTCGACATCCCCTGCAGGGCTTGTCCATGTCCAGGTGAGTTTTTATACGAATTTATCCTGAAGCAATTCGTTGAATTGAAAATTCTTCTCCAGGTACCATCGACTCTGGTCACGCCTACGCCGACAGCTGCTCTCTGGATCCCATCACCCACGATGTAATCTGCGAGTGCTTCCAGGGCTACTCTGGAGCACGTTGTGAGAATTGCGCTGAGAATTACTTCGGGAATCCCGAGGAAGTCGGCGGCCAGTGCACAGCCTGCGACTGCAGCAATAACACTGATTTATCGAGACCCGGCAATTGTGATCCGTACACCGGGCGTTGTCTGCAGTGTCTGTATGATACTGCTGGTGCCAATTGCCAGCAGTGCAAACCTGGTTTTTATGGGAATGCATTGGAGAAAAACTGTCAGGACTGCATGTGCAACGTCCTGGGGACTGACATTGCTGCTGGGCCGTGTGATCACAGGACGGGACAGTGTCCCTGTCTTCCTAATGTCATTGGACAGCTCTGCGACAGGTGCCAGGAGAACTACTGGAGGATTGCCAGTGGACAGGGATGCGATCCCTGCGAGTGTGATGCCGTCGGAAGTGTATCGGACAAGTGAGTTGTTGAGTTATTTTCATGGGGAATTATTATTATTAATTTGATCAGATTTAAATAAATGGAAATTATTAATTTCCTCTAGGTGCAACCCCTACGATGGCACATGCGAGTGTCGGTCAGGATTTGGAGGTCGTCGTTGCAACGAGTGTCAGGCTAATTTCTGGGGCAATCCGAATGTCCAGTGCTATCCCTGTGACTGCGATGTCATTGGTTCCTCGTCAGCGCAATGCGATCGTGACACAGGTGTCTGCGTCTGTCACAAAGGCATCGGAGGTGAAAAATGTGATCAGTGCGACAGGAGTTACATCGGCACAGCTCCCCACTGCAGCCCCTGCGGCGAGTGCTTCGATAATTGGGATCTAATTCTCGATGGGTTACGAAATAAGACAGATCTGGTGATCGAGGAGGCCTCGAGAATCCAGAAGGTGGGTACAACTGGTGTCTACAGTCAGCAGTTCGATAAAATGCTGGAGTCCCTGGATCAGGTGCGAGGACTGATCGACAACACAACAGTGAGGAGTCAGGATCTGGACGAATTGAATGATTATGCAGAAAAATTGGCGATAAATGTTTCATCCTCGACGAAGGCCCTGGAGGAAGTGGAGAATCAGCTGGAGAATGTCAGCCAGAGGGTGAATCTGGGTGATGTTGCTCTGAAAAAATTAAAGAACAGAACCAACAGTCTGCACCAGGGGGCTGCCCTCCTCAAGGAGGACGCCACGAGACTCCAGGAGGCTAATGTCCAGGGAGCTCTCAATGTCACTCATCAAATGGCTGAGCAGTCCAGGCTCGCTGAAAAACTCGCCAACGACTCCAATAACGTTCTCGCTGATGCTGAGAGGTATCGAAAGAACACCGAGAATCTTTTGATGAAAAACAGTGCGAACGTCAATGAGGCACAGGAGAAGAGTATGGCATCCATCGAGAGAATGAACGAGAGGATCTCAGGACTTGAGAAGGAGATTCCAGGACTCAATCTGGGAATGTGTGGGGATAATGTTACAGAGTGCAGCAGTGTCTGCGGAGGGGCTGGCTGCGGCATCTGCGGGGGCATCTCCTGCGAGGCTGGGGCTGTCACCAAGGCCAGTCAGGCTCTCGATGTTGCTAAACGACAAGCTGAGAAGATCAGAAATCATAAAGACACTGCTGAAGGACTTTTACAAAAGGTAGGACTGTCAAGCGTCATTGTGAATTGCAATTGGATTTTACTGGACTAACTGGATTTTTAAAATGAATTTTAGATGATGGATCTGAAGCAGGATGCAGGTGCAGCAAGAGGAAATGCCCAGGATGCATTCAATTTTGCTCTGGATGCTCGTAACAAGTCAGACCGAGTTGCCAAGGCCCTGGCCGAGATCAACGACAGGACCATAATGATCTTGAATGAGGATCAGCCCACCCCAATGATGGTTCGAGACCTCGCTGAAGAGGTTCTCAGGGAGAATATTCATTTGAGGCCTGACGAGATCAGAGAGCTCGCAGACAAGATTGACAGTATCATAGTGTCTCTGACAGATTCAGATAAAATTCTTACTGATACCGCTGGAGATCTCAGGATGGCACAGGAGCTTGAGCAAAGGGCCAACATGGCTAAGCAATCTGCGATCGACAAGCAGAATCAAGCGGGCAAGGTGAGGGATCAAAAACAAATAGAATGTTCCCGGTAAATATCCTGGATTATAATCTGTTTTTAATTTATTGCACCCCAGGTCGTGAATTTGCTGACTGAAACCCAAAAGGCTCAAGAAGAGGCTGCAGACGCCATCGAGAAAGCAGAGCGAGACATCGCCCTCTCTGAGAAGGATCTCCAGGACGTGGGAGAGGTGACAAAAGAGGCCCAGAAGAAGGCAGCAAACACCACAGCTGCTGTGGATGCCCTGGAGGCGCGTCTCAAACAACTGCAGACTCAGTCTGTGCGAAATGATTTTGTACTTAATCAGGAGATTCGAAAGGAGCTGCTCACTCTCGCTGACGACGCAAAAGCCGTCGACGAGAAGACCCAGAAGCTGGGGACAGAGTACAAGGGAGCTGGGGATTCTCTCAATAATCGAGTGACCAAGAGCAGAGGGGACATCGAGAGGGCAAAGAGGCTGCTCCAAAGGGCGTCTGAACTCACGGCTGATACCACCACTAAGTTCAAGGATTTGGATGGAATGGAGAGCGTCTACAGGGACAATGACAGACTCCTCAGTGATCTCATGGGACAGGTTGATGCACTCACTGCAGAAATGGAAAAACAACTGGGAGAGATTGAGAAGAAAGCCCAGACCTACAGGGACTGCACCGCGTAGAGTCTGGAGATTATTTTCGGCACGAAATTCATAAATCTGTGCCATAAAGGCGAGTGTCACTCGTTACCAAAAATTCATGATCGATTTTCAGTTTGAGAAATACTCCCATCGAAAAATATTTTTTAAAATGTATTGTATGGTAATTACTTGTATTTTTTAAGTATCCGTTTGAAATATGTGTAATACATATATTTTGTGCATTTTTTGAAATATGAATTGGGCCAATTTTAAATATTTTCATTCTTTGAACATTTTTTGGAATATATTTTTTTCTGTGTGGGAAAACGCAGTTTTTCGCGTTCTGTATATACATTTATGTTATTTGTAAGAGTTTTAACTTTTATTGGAGGATTTACGCGATTCAATAGCCGTTGTTTTGAAGTTGAATTGTATCAGAATTTATAATTGCATAATTTCTATTTACTTAAAATGGAGAGGTGGGACGGGTGGTATGTGACAATTATCGAGTCGAATTAATCTGTATTGAAAAAATTAATAGAAGTCCGGAGTTTTTGAACAATCACGGGAATTTTTAGAGAAATTTGGAGCTAGTTGTTTTTTTCGGAGATCTACTGGAATCTACTGGAAATGTCGAGAAATTTTCTATTTTCTATTATTTCTCCACACGTCGACTCATTCCCGACCATTCGACTACTGATTTTATTATAATTACTCAATATTTCTGACTTTGAGAAATGAATTGAATGAAATTTGTTACAATTTATATAAAAATAGAAAATGAATAAAAAGATCTTGAATAAAAATTCGGAAAACGAGTATTCACTGATGGACGAGAGGTTTTCAATTTTTTCAATTTGTTTTTGTTTTAAATAAATATCATCTTGAACTCGCAGCTTGCAGGCTACGATAATGTTTCTGGTACACCGGAAGTCGTGATAACGCGGTGATAACTCCTGGGAATTAAACAGTGGCATAAATTTCTGGTGTTCATATCTTTATAGATTTTATCAGACACCTGGAAGACATCAAGATGAAAGAGGCTGAATTATTCTCACAACTTCCCCCAACTTTTATTTTCTCGAGAGGCCCTTTTTTCGGTAGTTGAAGAGCGTGTGGATCCTGTGAATGGCATTCACTGTTAAATTCAAATGGAGTAGCGAGGGCTGAACAATGAGCTCATTCAACATTCAATGACGGTTCTCAAACGGGACCAACAAAGAGTTTTTAATTATACCGGGGTCTTTTCAATTTTTCGATGAATTATTCAAAAATATTCAGGAGTTAATTGATGAGAAATAAACAGGGGAAAGTTTAATTTTCGTTTGGGATGAGGAGTTTTGTTTATTTTGCTGGAGCTTCCGAGGGCTCTGGCAGTTCCTAGAGCTTTATGTACTGCTGACGGATTTATTTATTTGTGAATTACATTTCTAATTCAGTAACGAACCGAAAGATCTTTCAATTCGACTTTAATTTTGGAATGAGTTTCGGCGCCAATAACTCCGAATCGGGGGGAGATCCCGGAATTTACATTATTACCTTTTCTGTAGAGCAAGTTGAGAGCTAAAGAAAAGGTATGATCAAAAATTTTGAGGTCTCCCTTAGATTCGGAGATATTTGGCATTTTCACGCGGCGTTAGGGAATTCTTGAGTTTCTTCTTAAGTTTCTGTTTTTGTAGGATTTAAAATGATTTAGAGAATATTGGGGCATTCAGAGTACGAGATCAAAGAGAATTCATTGTTGGTTTTTTAGACAGGGAGATAAGGGAGACGTTTATTAATTCCTCGCGTACAGCGTAATTAGCCGACATGTATCTGCGGTTGATTCACGACTCCAGTATTTTCTGTAAAATCAATATTTATCTCTAGGAGAAATTCTTTCAGACTCACGTTTTGAGATTTCGATGGGGCAAATTGCATTCGCCTTGAATGGGATTAATTGAGTTCGATTGACCGCAACTGATGGAATTTAATTGACAATATTAATTGATCATTGCTGGGGTGGAGGAGTAATTAAAATCCTGCCCAGCAATTTTAAGAGAAATTTTAACGACGAATGCAGCAAAAAAATCGGATATCTCATGTGAATGCCTTTACACAATTACACTCTAACGAAGAGAATTGTGGTGGGAATGATTTTCTAACTTTCTGCCCTCATGTACCCCAAATTCGCGGTTTTTCGACAGCTGCAATTGAAAAAGTCTACCCTAGGGATCAAACGCCTCATAAACTGGCGAAATGCTTATATCCTATTGAGAGGTGTTGCTTACTCAATTGTTCACTAAAACCATGGAGGGAGGTAAATCGCGTTGGGGTTGGCCAGCTGTTCACCAGTTGCCTCTGGCACACCTTTTCCAAACGGTGATACAATGCCGGGGGAAAAAGGCCGAAAGGGCAGTCGCATGGTGACTGCGTTGAACTACACATCTTCTGGGGAAAAAAACATTTTGAAAAATAGTGGAACAGCTAAACAATAAGTAATAACAAAAATCAAAAACAAAACTTGAAATTATTCGGAAATTCATTAAAAATATCAAATTTTGATAATGAAAATTCATATTGATATAAATATTAATGAATACTGAATTCATATCGATTATCGTGTGAATTTTAATTGCAGTGAATGATTGGAATTGAAATTTTATTTAAATAATAATAATGTGCATTTTTTGTTAATAAATTTTGATTGAAGTAATTAATGATTAATTGTTCATGGAGATCGTAAAAATTTCCTGAGATCTCGAATTAGTGAGAAAAATTCAAGCAACAATTAATGAAGTTTCATTACAATTCGTTTTTTTTTTGCTAAAACCCAGTGACGTGTCACCGAAGCTCAAACATTTCTCTGATCTTTTCCCTGACACTTTGCGACATTTTCAGAGAAGAATCAACAAACAGGAAAGGCTTTTAACCGAGAAAAATAAACGTTCATAAAAACTCGGCGAACGGAAGTGGTTTTCCACGAGATTGGTGGCCCAGAGTATATCGGCCCTGCAGAAGGGTTCATTGAAAAATAAATAATAAAAAAAAAATGAGCTCCCATGTGGCAGAGACGAAGGAGAGCAAATAAAACATAGACGAGAGGGAAGGAGAACGGCTAATTCGAGTGGTGAAAGATAAGAAGTCTTCAGTGCGTATCGGCAAAAGTAGAGGAGCCAGACGTGCGTAAGAAACCACTGAATCCAGAACAGTTCCACTGAGTGAACCAGTGATACATCCAGTGATACGTCCAGTGAACAAACGGCAAATGACAATAGCTATTTGCTAATACAGAAATTCTCAAATTGCCAACACCCGGTGAATGTTGATGGCTATCGAGTATTTTCGATCTGAGGATTCGATATTGGGTCTCTCGAGCACGTTTTCCGGTTTTTCAATTGAATTTCTATTCCTGGATCGATGGGGATTATAAGTAATGTGCGTGTGACGTGCGTTTTTATCGATTTGCAATAAGAGAAAAGTGAATAAGAGAGACTCTGCATGTGAATCAGTTGGGCAACACATGTTGAAGAAAACGGTTGAAATCGCTGAGTGATAGGGGGGACTTTTTCGTGGGGTTATTGAGAAGTTGTGATGATGAATGGCACGGATGTGACGATTATGCAGGAGGGAGGATTCGAGAGACAATTTTCAAGACCTCTCACTATCATCGCCGCGGTCTGTGCGATTCTCTTCAGCGTCGTTGGGGTTCTTGGTAAGAATTCTCGATACAATCCGCAGGTTTTTCGGGAATATCTCTGAATTTAATTCAGATAGCTCAATTTTTCATAAGACCTCACTTGAAGAGCGGAACGAGACCCGAAAAAAAGTTCTCACAATATTTTTGCTGTCTCTTATAGATCTACGGGAAATGTTTTATGAAAAATTGAGATATTTCGTTTCGATCCGGAGGTTTTTGCCGAAAATAATATTTTCGGAAAATTGACCACTTGTTTTTTTTTTTAGTGGTCACCGGGGTTCAATTGATTGATTAGTTTTTTTTTACTGCGAGTTCATGGACTTCGCGTTACTTTAAGAGAAAACTATAAGTTTCCTTTGATCTCCCCTCAGTCTGTAATCTTATCAGAAAGCATTTCCACGCGTTCAATTCCCCCTGAAATATTTCACTCGATCTTTGAACTCCTGGGCGCACTTCTGCCCGAGTAAATCTATAGCAAACTTCCCACCCTTTGGTGAACCCCCGGAATTACGTCAATTAAGTTCTCGCATATTCGAGAAAACAGACATGAGAAGTGGTCAATTAGTCGGTCATTTCACTCACTGGGAGTCGACTAATCTTCTCGAAATTAAGTTGACACTGTACTATTTTTCATCACCCCTTAATTGCACGTTTATTTCCGGTTAGACGGATTATTATTAGAGTCTCGTACTGAACGTCAATTACAGTGAGAATGCCAGTCATCGAGATTGAGACGATTTTCTAGGGTAAAACCAAATCCTTCCGGTCTGATCTCATTTCATTTCTTTAAAGAAAATCAGTTGTCTCATAAATACGTAAATTGCAGGAATTGTAATCTGGCATTTAACGATTCATTTCCGGGAAATTTCAGGCTTTCCAGTATTTTTTTACGGAATAATTAAACTCGTCTTTGCATTTCGGATATTATAGATTACTAATAAAAAAATATCAACAATAAATTCCCAATTTAATCATAGTTATTGAAAATTGGTAAACATCATTGATATAAATATCCCGGAAATTGTTTCAGGAAACTTGGTAACTGTAATAGCACTCTTAAAATTTGCTCGCTTGCGGCGCAATGCAACAACAGCATTCGTCATAAGTCTCAGTATCTCAGACCTGATCTTCGCAGCTGTTAATCTGCCTCTGACAGCGAGCAGATACTTGCACGAGGCGTGGATTCTAGGGGACACATTGTGCCAGATATTTCCCGTATTTTTCTACGGAAATGTTGCGGTATCATTGCTCAGTATGGTTGCGATAACATTAAACAGGTGAGAATAATCAGGACAATAATTAAAAATAATTAGCAGGGACCTATGAAAAATATCCTATGACCATTCCCTTGTCTATTTGTGATTTATGACTCACAAGTTTCACTGACTCATGACTAAATTTTTATAGACCAGTGATTTTCATCGTCGCACCATAAAATCATTTGGATTTATTCTGATCTTGGTATTTAGTTAAATGAGTGCAGAACGCAAATAAAATAATAATTGAAAAAGTAAAAATAAGATTCTCTCATTTCCAGATACGTTCTGATATCAAAGCCCGACGTTTACCCGAGAATCTACACAAATCGAGGAATAACTTTAATGCTGATTGCAATTTGGGTTGTGAGTTTTTCACTATTACTTCCTCCACTTACCGGTATCTGGGGACGACTGGGACACGATCCTGGAACATTTTCGTGTACAATCCTGAAGAAGAATGGGAAAAGTCCCAAGAAGATGCTCTTCATCATCGGTTTCATCGTGCCATGCGTTGTGATCACAGTATCATATCTCTGCATCTACTGGAAGGTCAGAGAGAGTCGAAAAAAATTGGAGGCACACGCAGGGCCACGAAGGAGTACTGGATTCCAGAAGAGAGAGGACTCGAGAGTCACCAGGCTAATGCTCACTATTTTTCTGTGTTTCCTCCTCTGTTTTTTTCCACTAATGCTCGTTAACGTCATCGAGTTCAAGGCACCAGTTGTCCATGTGATTGGGTCTATCCTCGCATGGGCCTCGTCAGTCGTTAATCCATTCATTTACGCTGGGACTAATAAACTGTACAGAGAGGCTTACAGGCAAATTCTGTGTCCAATCACCAGCACCACTAATGTCCCTGGGGCTAGACCCACTTGCTCCCACTCCAGCAAAGCCTCAGCTCCCCAAATCCAGTGATGGATTTTTAAATAATTTTTTCAGACTGATTTTTTTGGAATTTCGGAATGAAAGGGACATGTCTCTGAATCTAAGGGAGATAGCAAAATTTTCCACTGAATGAATTTTGTAGATCGGAACTAGAGCTACAAAAAAGAGTCTCATGAAAATGTTGGTATCGCCCCTAGATTTGGAGGTATTTAAAAAAAACGCACCTGTTAGCTAAAATGACTTGCCATTTCTTATCACAAGCTTCAATTAGCTTCCTGAATAATTAGTATTTAGAGGCGTGGAGTGATGGGACTGAGGGATGGAGACTCCAGGAGGTGGGAATTCAATCTGAAAAATAATGTAAATATTTTGTGTACAGAGTGGAGTGAATATTCTCGATTGAAGATTATTCTATCTTGTGTATTTTTAGGGCATTAAAAAATATAGATAGGATTGAAATACTACTTTCAGTTCAGCTTTAAGACTTGATTAATCCATGCATGTGAAAATATCACAATGATATTAAACTACATCAGCAATTCTTTTTTATTGTAAAAAAGTATTGAAATATTTTCCAATTTTTATAATTATCGGGACCAATTCTCGAATAATTCATATTCATTAACTGCTTCGAATTTTAGATATTAATTCACCCTTAGCTCTGTTCTTTCCATTGATCGATAGCTACCAAAATGTTTTGTACTCTGGTGATTATAAAATAATCTCAACTACATGAAAGCACTCATGTGATGCGTGAGAATTTCGATGAAAAAAAGTGACTGTTATTGTTCAATAAATACAATTGATTGAATAAAAACCCCTGCGTCAGTATTAAAAAAATATAAAACATTTACCCTACTTTCTCATGAGAGAATCAATAAAAATGATAATTACATTAAAAAATGTAAAGAATTAATTAAAAGTAATTAAGTAAAGTGGACGGAAATAATTGTTTGAGCTTCCAATATACAACTGAAAAATCCAGAAGGATAAAAAAAAAATCGCTCAGAGATCTAGTGATTAATCGGAAAATACGAATCCAACGAAAATTTAAGTTAACGAAATTTGTTTGGTAACTGCACGTCTGGAGGTACATGACCTTGTAAACCAGGTGGAAATATGATACAAAATAGACGCAGCAAGAGCTCCATTATTTTCTAAAGAAACCACTTCTCTCCTGTCTCTTCCACTCCTGGTGAAACGAGTTTTAATTCAATTCCAGTTCCGCTACGTATGGTTCTGTGATGGCTGTGATGGGACAGATGCTCAATGTGTTCTGAAATTCAATTAAAATAAATTCATCAATTATCGATTTTTCAGATATTCTATTAAATTTCCAGATGAACCACTCGGGCAATAACTATTACATCGTAAAATTTGTGCATGAAATTGAATTAGAAAAATGAATGAAAATAAATATGAGTAATAAAATATTTACTGAAGATGGAGTAAATAAAATTCTTACCAGTCTCGCAAGCTCGTCGAAAGTCGGTCTTTCCTCAGGATCGATCATCCAACAAGACATTAACACCTCATACAAAGGATCAGGCATATCCTTGAGCTGCTTGAGCCTGACGTCCTGCTCGACTACAGCCTCCTCGACGTCGCACTCATCCTGAAGGTCACTGTAGGGAGTGCCCCCCATACTCATCATCTCCCAGACAACAACAGCAAAGGCCCAGACGACGCCCCCCACGTGTTTTTTGTGCCCAAATCTTTCAGGTGCTGTCCACCTGGCCATCTTCACGTCTTCGATTGAGTGCTTCCCAATACCATAGCCCCCGATCTAGATATTATAGCCAATTATTTAATTAATTGTACACAGAAAAAGAGAGGCAGTAAGATGAGCCCTTACCTTGGGAATATAGTCTGTGGTGATGCCAATGCTCCTGGCACATAGATGAGAGTGGATGACCTTGTGGGCCTCGAGGTAAGCCAACCCCTGAGCGATTCCTGAGCCTACATTCAGGATCTGCTCGTAGGGAAAGACCTGACCAGCCCTGGCAGCCAATAATCTGCTCTTGAGGGTCTCCGGAGTCGCCTCGAGGACGACATAAAGTGTCTCCGGGGTCTCACAATTCCCCACAAATCCAGCAAGATATTTCATGCTTCCAGTTTTGATGCAGACATCAAGATCCCTGAGCATGTGCTTTTTCTCAGAGGGCCTGAGATTTCCATCGGAGATGGAATGAACAATAGCATCAGAGAGAACTCCATTTTTATCTTGAACAGTTCCCCTGTGGATCGTTCCAAAGCGTCCTCTCCTGAGGACCTGATGATCGACATTGAGAAAATTTCTGGGAATGCTCCAGACTTTCTTCTTCAAGTCCTGATAATGATTGGGTCTCTCTGGCATGTCTTCAGGGATGTACGCCATATTATCGACCTCGTACATGGGCCCCTGAAGAGTGAGCTCCTGCTGCTCTGGGAGTTTTCCCATCCTCCCAGCGTATCTTCTCCTGAGGACGAAATAAGTGAAAATCGAGGCTGCTAGAAGAAGACTCAACAACACAATGGCCACCCACAGAGCAACGATTGTTGAACTGCCTGTGGATCGAGAGGAGATCATGAAGTTCTCGGTGAGATCTGAGCAGCTGTGCAATGAGGAGACTCTCGTCCTGGAGATTGTGACGAGGCCAATCTGGGGAGCATCGAAGGGCTTCTCCAAGGGGGCGTTGTAAAACGAGTTTAACTTCCTGCCATCGCCCACAACGAATTTCTGATAATTTTGGAAATCCGATGCTTCGAATTCAGCTGTCGCGTAGTAGGGAATATTATCCCTGATGGCTTCTGAGTAGTTTGGGTAGGACTCGTTGGGCAATGTTGGGGGGATTGTTCCAGGGTAGACCACAAGGACCTGATAGGCTGTCAAGGGGCCGTTTTCACTGAAGCCCTTGGCCAGCTCTACAGTTATCGTCGAGGTGGTTCTCTCCAGGATTTTTGGAGTCTCTGGAGGATTGGGGGGACCCAGGGATGTCCACTCCTGAATAGAGATGGGATCGGATTCCCCTTCGAGGTTAAGGGCAGTCATGGAGATGTTGTAGCGAGAGCCAGGGTGCAGACCCACCAGGATTGTACTGTCTGAGGTGCCTCCCTGCACCTGAGATTGGGTTGGGAGCAGTGGACGAAGGGAGTGCGTCTCGATAGGGTGCACACGAATTATGTAGGAGGTGACGTTGCCGTTTGGAATGTTTGGTGGTGCCCAGGTGATGTGCAGGGAGGAAGAGGTCGTTTTAGTCACCTGGAGGTGGCGAGGAGGCGAGGAAGATTTCTGGCTGGTGGAGTAGATGCTGATGGAGTCGTGGGACCCACAGAATAAAGTTGACTCAGTGGCGCAGGGAATTGTGCAGCCATTCGAAGGGCCTGAACGACCGTATCTGCTCAGGCAGTAACACTGCTGGCCAGCCATCAATCCGGCGTACCTGAGGATTCATTTCTATTTATAAATTGCATTTACAAAATACAAAACTGGTTGAATAATTGAAATACACACATATAATAATGTCGTTTGCATTCAGCAACACATTCTGTTGGTGCACTAGCCCGATTTAATGCAGGAAAAGCGTCGGAGTCACCTGGAGGTTCCTTATAACACCCCAAATAATCCTGAGCAACTGATAGTCCTCCACATGTTATAAAAATCACCCAGAGTGTGATCATCTTAACGAAAACGCTGGAATAAACGATTGCGAATGAGTTGAATCAGGAGTCGTTGGATTCGGTGAAATCACCCTGCATTCTTGACAGGTGAACAATGGGCCTGAGTCAACACTCAAGTTATCCTGATGTATCAGAGTCGATTCGAATGACAGGTTAACATTTCGCCGATTGAAATACTCAAACGTCAGATTGATGGTGCACCCGTGAAATATTCGAAACGCTCTGGTGCATCTTCGTACCACTGGTTGTTAAGGAAATATTTGGGGAGTGCTCCGTTGTTTTTTGGGTGGGGAGACAACACGCGGTGATTCAATCAGTTCATTGGGTTGTGGGTGCGGTTGTGTACTTGTTTATAAATGTGTGTGTTGAGAATTGCAAGTCGAGGGAAAGATGCAAAGAGATGACTAAAGCACAGGCTCAGGTCTGGGGGTTTGAGTGACCCCAGCTGCATCGTAGTACTGCACCCTAAGAGAGGGAGGGCGCCACACGCAATGCTGGGGTGATCATCAAATCGACGGGGTGAATTTGATTTTCAGCAGTATGAATGCTTTTTGTTTTTTATTTGTTTAACTAAGATTTAGCCGACTGTAGAACGAGCGGAAGGGAGAAGCCACATCTTGTGGAATTTCCAATGGAAAAAAATATTCAATATATTGAAGATATACTACTAATGAAATTATATTCCTACAATGAGCGCGTTGTCCAATCGGTAACGTGCTTGGGTAATCCGATAGCTTAAGCAAAAGTTTTTTATGTACCTGTTTTTTTTCTTGCTGTATATACTGTAAATATCTGTAAATATTTTTTGGAAATTTTGAATAAAAACATGGTTAAACAAAAAAAAAAAGTAACGTGCTTGGGTAGCACGCCGACGGCTTGGGTTCGATCCCGCCAACATTCATTTTTTTTTTTAAATAATTCCTATTTTCTTTTTGTAAATGACTAATCATTCGAAATATCGTTTAAAAATTGAATACCTCTTCGACATTCATCGTTCAGTCAATCCTCTTTGGGATACTCTATGGGGAGCCTAAAATTCATTATTTTCGCGCTAAAATTTGAAATGATATATTGATAAAAATGAATGACATTCATTTTTTTAGATCTCTCGTAATTTTACGTATCACTACTCGGTTCCGGTCATTCCATTCACGATTATGATATTTTATTCAAAAGCTCGTCCTTAATAATGAAATGTCAAGATAACAAAGAGTTACGTTGTGATTTAATCGTGACATAAATCATGACTGATAAACCACTGACCTCAATCGCCGTTCGTTCCATACCCTTCAAATAATGGGATAGTTCCTTTCGATCTGCATAAAAGGTGCCGCACCTCAGGCTCGAATAATTGTGGCAGTCCGTCAATACTGCATAAAAAATCTTCAATAGATGAAAGAAAATGGAAAAAATTGTATCTATAAATAAATAAATAATGATCATATACGAAGTATTCAAGGGAATAATTTTTGTCAAATATTTTTACTCTGAACCCTTTTAGTCTGAACTGATTTTGATGTGATGAAGGGAAGAAAAAAATAGCCAGCAGGTAGATCGAATCGTGAATCGATCCTCGAGTAATTATGTCGTAAAGTGATTCAAATGACCCCAAAATGCTGGTTCACTCGATGATCTTGAACCGGTTCTAGGTCGGGGTAGTTATACCACAGGGGGGAGTGAGATGAGTCAAGGGTGGCGTGAAGACGAGGATTTTATCGGCTCTCCATCGTGGGTTCACCAGGTTACAATTTTCTCTCAAGGTCTATTTTATTATTCAAGCATTATTCAAGCTCCTATGATTGATCGAATTTCAAGGCACGACGAATAACTTCAGATTTAACTGTTAAAAAAAATATCGATTCCCGCAGATTCTGCAATTTTTTATTCATCAGTCATTAAAAAATTAATTAATGAGTTTCAGGAGGGAACTACATCGAAAATGTAGAAAAACTTGAGTTGGGAATGATTGATGATATTTAGGAAGCAGAAGTCGTCTGCAGACATCGGAATTAAAGAAACTATCGTACTACATGCAATTACTGTAGATTAAATTCAGAACATGAAGCCCTTGCCAGAGGTATTTAGAAAATTCAGAATAATTCCTGCAATTTCACGCGAATTACTGATGAGGTCATAACTTCAGAAAGGAGTTGGCTCATTAATTATTCTCACTTTGTATTTAAAAAATAAAAAAATTTGGAATAATTCCTGTAATTTCAGGACTTTGAATTGATCAAAGGCCTGAAAACCCAAAATACTGAAAAAATCGAATTGTCCAGATAAATAAATGTAATGATTCAGAAAAAAGGGAGGATTTCCTTCTGAAGTGATGACTTCAGAAGCGATAGCCCCCAAAAATCACGGAAGCAAGTAGTTGCTTCATTAATCACTGAAATGTCATGAAAACTGGCGCGAACTTGCGCGAATTTGAGTGCTGCACCTTTCCCAGGGTATATTGGTTTCTTTCCTTGATTTATCCACAGCTAAGACGATAAAAATTGTGACTCCAAGCGAAAAAGGGGGAAAACAAAACCAATAAGAGCCGACAGAAGACTCGAAGAGCCTAGGGCGCAGGTCTCCAACAACCTGGAGGAGGTCTGGGGCAATGCTGGAGTCACGCAAGCAGTACTACAAACCGCAGAAGGTTCGTGGAACTGTGGGCATTGCAATCTCCTCCGAAATACTAGTCAGGATGAAGTATCAAAAGTTGAAGATGGGGTTTCAAGTGTTTTTCGTTGTGATTGCCATTGGAGTTACGAGCTCCCAGAGGACGATTGCGAGACAGGGCGCAGGAAAAGATCCACCGATTGTTAAAATTCCTGATCAGGGCTCGATCTTAGGTAGAGAGGTAAAATATTTTTGTTGTTTACACGCCATTCAGAGTCTCGTCATCAGCAATCCTCTTTATCTACATTTTCTCTGGGTAGATTCAGGATCGAATATCGAGTTGTCATGGGATATCTCTTGATCCAAGGCGGATAGCGAAATTTCTCATAAGATCTTTTTTGGAGAGTTGAGTGAGGACTATAAAAAAGGATTTAACGAAAAATTCGATATCTCTATTGAATTCCGAGGTATTGTTCGAAAAGTGAAAGTGAAGGGGCGAAGGGTAACGAGGGGATTTGGAGAATCGGTCAATTTTTTACCGATATCTCTGGATCTAAGAGGCATACCGTTTTTTTTTGTAGAACCTCTTTTGTAGAGGGGAATGAGAGCTGCAAAAAATGTTTCTATGAAAATATCACAATATCTGTAATTTTGGCGGTTCTCAGGGGTATGAATGTTTTGATGTTTCTGATTTAATGATGTTGTGACTTCTCGTGGAGTTTCTATTGCCGGTTTTTTTCTAGATTCCTTTGGCTAGACCTCAGAAGGTGACAGTTTACCTGGGGATTCCCTATGCCCAACCTCCAGTTGGAGATCTCCGCTTCAGACCTCCTGTGACCGACCCCCCCGTGACCTGGAGTGACACCCGAAATGCCACCCAATTCGCCCCATCCTGTCAGCAGACCCGAAAATTTATGAAGCACGAGAAATTATTTCGACAACTCCTGCCACAGGATTTCGAAGAGCCAGGGGTCAGCGAGGACTGCCTGTACCTGAATCTTTATGTACCAGATGGTGGGTACTCAAGTTATCATTAAATTTAATATTGCTAAAATGAAATACATCGCCTTATCCGAGAAATTATTGATTTTACGAAGAAATATGAAAAGACCGTTTTTCCCGGAAATCCAATCAGTTGCAAAAAAGTCCTCTAGCATTTCTTCTTAAAATCGATAGTTTTCGAAATAACTCTCTAATCATAAAAACACGAAATTCTACTTATCTCATTTTTCACTTGACAATTACCGCTTAATTATTCAGTAATTATCAATAATTCGGTGGAATTATTAACAAATGATCCGAAAATTGTCGACCAGTTTTTATGCATCTATTTTAATTATGCCAATGACTCGAGAGAAAATTAAATTCGTTTTCAAATAAAATTTCTGCAGAATGAATTCTGGGATTTTTAATTATGCCGCACGGAAATTCGCGTATATAATTATCCGGCGTTGTCCTTGATTTGTGATGATGTCCACGTGACATACTTTAGCAGCAACGAGAGACAAGTTTCCTGAGCTCGTTGCCCTGAATAATTCTCCAGCTCAAGAATTTCCTCCCTAAAATTTTACGATTCCCTGGAATAACATTTTAGTATCCTCCGGGTTATCGCGTGACCAAGATCAAGAAAACGGAATTGAAAGCCGTCGCTCCTCGTCTTTTCCATTGCGATATCAAAGGGACAGACTTATCACCACTTGGTGCCTGATATTAATCCTGGACGACAGAGCTGACCGCTCGAGCTATTGCCCTTCAAATTTTATGAGCTAAATCGATGTAATCATGGTAATTTCGTCATGTTTATGTTGATCTTCGAGAAATGGAAATTCGCACTATTCCAAGGACGATTGTTATCCTAATCATCAGATTATTTATGCCAGGGAATTTCGTGAATTCCTGGAGGGTTTATGGAATAGTTGGCGTCAGGGGGGAGTTATTAAATATTGAGGACACAGAAATTCTAGGGGAAGTTATGTTGAGGTGAATCTCTATCGGGGATTAATCTGGAAAATTCCGTCGAAAAAATTCTCATCAACATTTCAGGTCGTTCCCCAGTCGAGTGTTATCGAGGAATATCTCTAACTCGGAATCTGAAGGACATTTCGATTTTTTCGTCAGGACCTCATTTACAGAACTGACAGAGAACTACAAAAAAGGTCTTATCGAAAATTTCGCTATTTCCTTTGGTTATGCAGATATTCGTCAAAAACTTACTGATCAATTAAATCGGCTTGTTACTCTCTCTCTCCCTTTCTCTGTGCGCTCTTAATTTTATTCCACTTTCTCAGAAAAAAATTCCCGCGACATTTTTTAAATTCGAAACCGATAAGAAACACTTTACGACCGGCAAAAAATGAACAGTCTATTCAACTCCCACGTAAATTCCAAAAATAGTTTAATTTTCGCATATAATATTAGAGGGAAATAAAGAAAAAAAACTTTCGATGTTTTCGCAGTCTCCAATTGACGCGTCACTTTCATTTTCGAAACTTTCCTGGAAGCATCACGCAAATCGAAATAGCCTGTTCAATTTCAACATAAAAAAAAAAATCCTCGTTAATCACCAACGCGTGACCCTAATCACAGCGACAGAGATTTTCATCATTGCCCCAGTGAGGGAAAATTTAAATAAAAACGATAACAAAAAAAAGTCACGACCTGAATCCGCGGCCGATTCAACGAATAGAATAAATTCCACCTCTCCCAGGACACCTCACCCGATAATGCACCTCAATAAATAATTCATGATTATTTATTCTTTTATAAAAAAACTGAACTCCAAGAAATTCAAGGAAATAATTCCCCTCTCAGCCGAATGGAGCGGATGTTTTGAAAATGGGTGTGGGGACATAATCGAAATCACTGAAGGGAGAAATTTTTTCTAATATAATTGACGTTTGAGCCCTTAGGAGGGCCCGATCGATATACAATGGAAGTAACAGTGTAACTGGTGCACCTGTGGGGGTGGCACGCGATCTTCTAGGGCCGCACCGAGATGTCGAGATACGGAGGCGAGTCACGAAGCCAAAAGTCAGTTTTTCCATTTACCTGGGGGGGCAGGGAAAGCCCAGGGTGACTGTGTCCTCATGGGTTTTTGGTCGTGAGAAAAAAGCGCCAATAATACTTTCCCACGTATTTTTGTGTCAATTAGGGGATGGAGAAAGGTGTGGGTCGATGAGGGAACGATTCAAGTGATACAAATGGGGTGCGATGATGACAGGTTGTTGGGGCTTTAATGATGGAGTCATCACTGAATTATTACGCCACCGATGACTCAGCTTTAGATGTTACATTCGAGGAACCTCGTAATATTCGTCAAGGGGAGACGAGATTTTTCATTTTTTCTTTCGAAAATGTCATGTCATTGTGAAATTTAGGCAGTGGAATTTTACGTGGAATTATAGAATGAAAAAATTAATATCTCACTCTTGTTTAACGAATATAATCATTAATTAATGATGTGATGAATGAATGTGTTGAATAAAAAAAATTAATGTGCGAGATGTTTTCAAATTTATTTAATTGAGCGATTGATTGATCAATGGAAAAGTCCTGTAATATTCTCATGTTTAATTACGAGTTTTGGGGAAATTTAATAAATTGAGGACAACTTGCTCCAGGTCCACCCCCTGAGGATGGCTGGCCGGTGATGGTGTGGTTCCATGGTGGTGATTTCAACACTGGAACACCCGCAATATGGGACGCAACGACTCTGGTTAACAAGCAGAAGGTAACACTGACATAAAGCGAATTAATAATCACTCAATCGATGATTAATTACTTATAAAACCGCGTTCATTATTTTTCAGATTCTCGTGGTGACAGTGGCTTACCGCCTAAACATCTTCGGTTTCTTCACAACAGGTGACGCCGAGTCCCCAGGAAACTACGGGATGCTGGACCAAGTGGCAGCCCTTACCTGGACAAAGAGGAACATTGAGTTGTTTGAGGGTTCCTCCCGGAATATCGTGATATCGGGGCACAGTTCAGGAGCAATAAGTGTTGGTCTGCACCTGGTGAGTCCCTTGAGCAGGGGAAAATTCTCAAAAGCCATAGCAATGAGTGGAGATGCTATAAACTCAGTGAGAACAGCACAGCAAGAGCTGCCACTTGTGGAGGAGGTTGCACACAACCTGGCATGCTTTGCCAAACCAACGTCGAGATTGATGGAGTGCCTGAGAGCAGCTGCCCCTGAGGGCCTGCTCCTGCACACCTCTCACATCGAGACCTGGGGTCCCATAGTGGACGCAGACACCAATAACTCGTCTGATCCTTTTCTCCCTCAGCATCCCAGGGATCTTCTTGACTCTGGTAACGTCAATGCTGTACCCCTGATGGCTGGGTACACGAGTAATGAACTGGCACTCGCCTACATCGACATGTCAGACAACCCTGACGACGGGGGTATAATGTCAGCGTCAAAATTCGAGAGTGTAATCACTGATGAGATAATATCATCCCTGGAAAAACCTGATAACACAAGCAGCTGCGAGTCCAAGCCTCAGCTCGTTGCTGATACTGTATTATTTTTTTATAGACCCTATCCCCCCACCGCTGATCCAGCTGCCTTCCGGGACAGATACCTCAGCCTCCAGACGGAGAAGAATTACGCAGCTGGATTGACTTATCTGGCATCGAGAATCGCCAGAGAGGAGAGTGCATTCGTCTATCGTTTTGATTATCGATCGAGAACACCAAGAGTCATTCAGGAGGTGCCTCTGTGGGCTGGTGTACCTCACATGTTTGAGCTTCCCTTCGTCTGGGGTCTTCCACATGTTTTTCCAAACTCCAACAGTCCTATCAACTGGTCCACCAGTGATAAAAATCTCGCTGACGTCGTTATGATGCTTATTGGTAATTTCGTCAGGTCTGGAAGCCCTTCTTTACTCAATGTCAGGTGGGAACCATTCACTGAAGAAACACCTGGTATTCTTGTTATCAATAGGACTATCAGCATCAATGCTAATGAGATTGACTACAGGGCACTCGCTTTTTGGAATGATTATTATCCGTTTATCGTTGAAGAGGCCATGAATCAGTGCTGCAATGCCACAAGTGGAGCTTATGCTGATGTTGGAGGGCACTGGTGGAGAACTGGAATTTATGCGGCTCTTGGTCTTGTTGGATGTTTTAGGGTGGGGCTTCATTGATTCGTTATCGGGGGTTAATGTTTTTTGAGATTGATACTGGAGGTGGAGATGTTAGTTGATTCACTGATTCTGAGGGCATCCAATTATTCTTAGGAATATTGTACTGTGATTATTTATTTCGAAATAATATCAATGAATAATGAACAAATTTTATTTCCATCAGCTGTCAAAAATTATTTAATATCCCCACTGGGAATTGATAGTTAAGAAAATGTTGGATTGTTGACATAATTGAAATATAAAAAATCCTATTATTTATTGACTACAATGCGATTTTTTTTTTACTTGGATGCCCTCAAAAATTATTTAACAACTGAAAAACAAGAATTTTCATCGGAATTCAACACTTGACCTCTCACTGAAACCCTCCAATTTTCTCCATTGATTAGTTGTTAATAATTATGATAATTTGATAAACACAACGACTATTTTCAACATTTACTGAATTTTATTATTTGCTTCAATACGGAGAAGATATAGAAAAACATATATTGTTTTGGGAAACAAACGGTTTGATAACTTATGAATATTTTGATGCTTTGATAATTAATAATCATCGTATGTACCGTCTATATAATAATAATTATTATATTATGTAAGAGAGGTGCGCGGCGAATTAATGGGGGGAAAAAAGGGTGGGAGGAGGGGGAGGGGTGGTGTGGCCTCGGCGCACGCGCACATTCGAACATCATAAATTCACCTTCAAACATTATTTTTTAAAATTCCTAAATACAATGAATCATCAAATCATCTCCCGGTGTATACCCCTGACAGTCAATGATTTTTATCTCAGGCCCCCGAATGATCCCTTTACCCCCCGCTAAATTCAAATTTTCCTCTTGTGCGCTACTGCGCGTGCACATGAGCCACCCCGGGACAAACTTATGTACAATTATAATCGCCCCACATTTATCGTCGTGATAACTTGCCCTACGAAAAACAAATAATCTCTCACTCGTTTTCTACTTCATTTCTCATCGCCCTCGGGTGCATTCTCCGGCTGGTCTCATTTTTTTTTCTGCATTGTGATTGAAATTTTTTGTTTCTGGTAGTTTTGCTGTCTTTTTTTCTTTACCCCAATTATTTCGTGTCAGTGGTGAAATCCTCTTCACATGTCCGCCTTATCCCCTGATTCACCACTGCTATCCTTCGGCCTTTTTTTTTTTTAGTTATTATTCTTGATTACTTGTTGGATTTTCTTTTTCTCGTTTTAATGTTGGTTGTCACGCGGGTGGTTTGCGGCCAAGGCCGCCTCTACCTTACAGAAGTAGGCACAACGATTTCTTTTTTTGTTTCATCTTCTTTTCGGGGGATTTTTTATTGATTTGTCGCACGAGGTCGTAGAACACCTGGAACAAATTGATAGAACATTTTTGAATATAAATTCAACCCTGTTATACTCAAAATACCGAAATTATCGTAAGGACTTATTTTACAGGTCTCATTCCAGTCTATAAAATCGGTCCTGAAGACGATTCCGGTATCTCTCACAGATTCTGAGTTAATCCTCGAAAATGAAAATGTCAGCTAAATGAACTTGTTACTTTTTCGTTAATTTTTCGTTATTTTTTCGCCGGAGAAAAATTAAAAAAAAATTATGAATATTCAACGACCCGATGAAACTCTAGTGATCGATAACAAATTCAACTTACGTCATAAACATTAATTTTAGCTTTGGCAGAGGTCTCCATGAAGGCGCAGTTGAATAGTCGTGCAAGGTTAACGCCCTGATCTTTTCCCACTACCCTCTCGTCCTCCAGGTCACACTTGTTGCCGACCAGTACCATTGGAACATCGTCCGTGTCCTTAACCCGTAATATTTGTTCCCTGAGATCCTGTAGATCGTTAAACGTCGATTGGGCTGTTATTGAATAAACTAGAACGAAACCCTGGCCATTCTTCATGTATAGGTCCCTCATGGCTGTGAATTGTTCCTTGAAAATGAAAAAAACTCGTTAAAATTCCGTGTTCTCCAGAACCATCGATGAATAATAAATATAATTATTCCAGATCTACGATATTTATGGAACATAGAAATGGGATAATTTGGAAAGAATTCCATTCAACGAATGTCCGATTATTTATTGGACATTGACAGAAGGAAGTTCATAGAATATAATGGAATAAATCGAAGAAAAAAATTACCGTGCCGGCTGTGTCCAAGATCTCCAGCATACACTGCTGTCCATCAACCTCAACCTGCTTTCGATAACTGTCCTCAATCGTTGGGTCATACTTTTCAACAAATATACCCTGAACAAACTGAACAGTGAGGGCTGATTTGCCAACACCACCACTTCCCAAAACAACTATCTTATATTCACGCATTGTTATTGTCCCTAGACTATCTATTCCTTGTCACAGCCGAGGGGTCACCGAATCCGCCGCGTCTTGTCCTCCTTTCGTTTCGAGCTGCACCTGTGGAGCAGAATAGCATGAGTATTTCACATAGTATTTCCATTACGCTGGGAGGGAAAATACGAGAATTCATTGGCTGAGGGTTTTGTGCAATTGGAAATCCGAGGGACATTGCGGACAATGAGACAGGGAGTTAATTATTCTTGGATTTATTGTCGATTCCTCGATGATTTCTGAAGGATGGCGATACCATTATGCAACAATTTCCATCCGAAAGGAATCACTCAATCTGACGTCAACGTCTCAATGGACCAGTGAAATCCAATGAGAACTCTCTGGGAGGGAAATTCGGAGGGACTCCACGTTAATTTAATTAATTAATTGTCCCACTTTTGGGGCGTAAAGTCTGAGTCTAGCCCCCAGATTGGACCTGCGAGTGGCTCGACTCAATCGTAAAAGTACAAAATACACATGAAGCCGAAATACACGGGGCAATAACGCTAATTGGATCGCGAAATTGCCAACGAAATAAACCAATGTCTGAGAAAAAAAAAGAACCTTTGATGGAGAAGATTTGCTCGATGCAGGAGAATATTCTCCTGTCAATTTAAAAAATCGTGGAATCTGATAAATCACTTTCTTATTTATTTTATTCTACCAGGAAATTAATTCAATAATCGCACGGATTTTCCTTATTCATAATTTTCAATAATTTTTCATTAATCATTAAATGTGCTGTGAATTTTTATTCAATTATTAATGCAAAAGACTTTTTCTCGTGAATTGGAATGGAATTCTTCTGCGAGAGGTGAATGAATCAGAGTTGTTTTTAAAATCAACAAGAGAATATCTCTGGTATGAACTAAATCCCCTTTATCAACAGCAGTAGCTTGTCTGCTGGAATTAATCTCCCCCGTAGGTTCCGGATGTGCCATCAAGTGTTCAACCACCGAGGAAATGAATCGGAGCAATGGTGAGACGCTGTGGAAAATTGAATGAGATGTGTGGCACGTCCACTTCCCGGTTATTCATCATTGCTAATTATACAACGAGATGGATGAATCAGAGAGTCATGGAGTCATGCGGTGAGAGCAAAATTTTTCGTCAATCTTCTGGGGATAAATCGCAGTGGAGATACGTCATGTACGTTATCAATCTGTTAACGTAGCTTTTTGGAGTGAAACGTTTTGAGTGGTAACCCTCTAATCCCATCGTGTGATGATGCCCGAATGGACCTGACAAATTGAAGGACCTGATACAGCCAAACAGCTCACGCACACGTATATCACACCGATGGAAACCTGGACGGGAACACTTTGAGGGGGCTGTAAATACGTTATCTGGCCGAGTAGTCTGATACACTTGAACGCACTCGGGAGCCAGCCTCCCACTTTAGTCCTCAGGGACTTTGGTCTATCGATATTGACATTTTACAAACGCCAAAGAGTGTCATTTACGATTTTTTCTTCATGATGAAAATCTTATTTTTGCCATTCAGTGGTCATTATTCGCTATTCACACTCTATTCTGTTCATTATTTTTAAATAAATCGGGAATAAAAAAAATAATTAAACGTGAATCACATAATAATTCCATGAAAATCGACAGGAATTAATAAAATTGACAAAAATATTCCACGAATATCAAAATTCTCTGCAATTTTAATCTGAATTCTCTCAATATTAATCTGAATTAATATTGAGTCATGAATGAATTCCTAGAGAACTTCGAAATTCCTCTCCTCACCAGTAACTCAGTAAATAATAAAAATGAACATGTCGAGATCTGATAACTTCCTAGTCGCGTTTCTTTCAGCAGCGAATCGTTGGATAGATCAAAATAATTTCCACGACCTATTTACCAATATCGAATGAAATATCCCGATATCGATGACATAACACAATGCGAATCGATGGGTCCATTAAACCGAGTGATATAGCAATGAAATCGAGGGTTGGCATCGAGTCCACTCTCGCCTGACTCGTGATAACCGACACGAATGTCAATTGGAGCGCAGTGAATTCGATTTTTTTTTTGTTGGAAATTTTTTTTTTTCGCGTGTGCCCGAAGGAAACATTTGGGGTGGTACATCCAACTTGACTCCGCAGTCCTGGGGCGAATCTCGGTGGGACGTGACACAACCATTGGTCAACTTATAGAAATACGATTATCCCAGCTTGAGTTTTCTCCATTCCCCAACAGCTCTTTACGATGTAATCCCAATCGTTCGAACTGGGATCAACTGGTACTCAAGGTGGAACTCAGCCAGTAATCCCCAGGTCATTTTATTTTTCATCGAGTGGAGGATAAAAACGTACTTTCTCTGGGTATCAATGCCCGTTTTCTAGATATTTCGTCATTTCAGTAAAGTTCTCTCAATTTCAGGTACCTTTTGTCGAGGATTTAATGAGTTGCAGAAAATTTCGTCTCACAATTCCAAGAGCTAAAGAGTTTCACGGAATATTATTTAAAAAACGAATAATAATAATAATTATTATTATTGTTGTAGAGAAGTGATAAAATGAGATAAAAGGAATTTTACATTGTCTTTAAAACCAATTATTCTGAAAAAAAACTGATTTTAATAAAAAATGACAAAAAATCGATTTTTTAGAACATGAAATGACCTACAAAAAAGTTCTCCAAAGTTTCGCCCTAAAATCGATGGTTTTGAAAATAAATCGGTAATAACGAAAAATCGAATATTCAGTTGGTCGTTTTTCGGGTTCCCTGCTGAATTGCACATCGAGTATTCCCGGGAATGAGAAATTTTCCCGGAGAGTTGTCCAGAGAGGAAAAAAAAACGGCAAGAATAGCGATGCAGTTGAAGACACCTCGATCTCATTCCATTGTGCGACAAAAGTATGTCACAATGATGCCCTCTCCAGCCCCCGACCCCTCGACTTTTAACCCACCTTCTGGCTTTTATGGGGCCCCATGCCATCAACGCAGCCAACTTCCTGTTTACCTCTCCAACAAGCACCACGTCGAACAGACCAGAGAAGAGGAGAACAAAAGCCACAACCACTTGACGATGAAGAGTCCCAGACACCTGTGCATGTCCCTGGGGACAGCCCAGGATGGATTAAACTTTAACATTTATTTTTGTTTGCTCTCGACATTCCCCTCAATTTTTTCCTTCATTTTATTTGTACTCCAGAGGTATTTACGCCTAGTGTAGCAGTTTCCTGCGTAGATTAAAATCGGCACGTGGAGTGAGAAATGTTTCAACAGGAGTGTACATTCTTCTTGCTCGGTCGCATGTAACGCCAACTCCTCGAGGTTTCTCCTGTTCTCGTCAATGAATTTCTTCTTTCCCCGAATTTCCACATTCGTTGGCTGATTACTTAATTGTTGGCATCCCCAGTGGATAAAACAATGACCATCAACCCGAGAGCAACAGCTAAAAAGGAAGAAGTCGATTGAGTTAATACTCGAGATTTTTTTCTGGAATATCTCTGGAGTTGAAAGAGATAGCGGAGTTTATGTTGGGACTTTTTTCTAGCTCTCATTCTGCTCTACAAATGAAGTCCCGGGTAAAATTTCACTAGCTCTCCTAGATTCGGGGATATTCCGCGAAATCTCGGCTGGATCAAGTTGATCTTCTTTTCCAAAGTACCTCTTCCCTCTCTGGAGTCCTCTCGTCCAATCTGCTCCAATCTATATCGGCAATCGCCCTCTTCTCGATTAATCCCCAGATAGCCAGATGAATTGATTGAAAATCCAATCAGAGGGTATCAGAGAGTATCGAAAACCTAATTCGAGTTTCAGCGGTTAAATTGATACTCAGAATTCTCATCCGATTGCAATAATTATTCATCGAAACCAAACGCCATCAAAGTGAATTGGCCCCTCGATGGGGTTTCGTCCTGCAAACTAAATTTTCATGGTCAGAGTTAATTTAACGCGTGTACCCTGTACATATCCTTTTATAAATTCATTTTCAGGTGGTTGTCAGCTGAGTTCGTCTATTGATCGAGTGTCAGCAATTTTTTTTCTGGATGAATTCGTAAAAATGAATATCTTGTTGGGAATTAACGTGAGACTGATGAGACACCGGGAATTATTGTCGGAAGATATACGAAAATACGAGGAGCACGGAATTTCTGCTGACATCAGCTCGATATCCGGGATAAATAAACAACAATGTTCCCGAGAGCTTCTGCTCTGCGAATAATCTGAAAAGTCATACGATTTTTCATTTCCACTTTTTTGATCCATTAAGGCACTCCGGTTTTATGCAGCAAGTGAATATACACCATTTTCTGCATTTCAATCTTTCCATTTTATGTAATGGTATAAATTATATTATTATTCCTGTTAAAATAATATTTCATTTATGTTTTTTAACTGTAAAGACCTGAAAGGCCTGATTTTAGTAAATTAGAATAAGTTCAGACTGATGGGAATTTTAAAATTTTTTTTTAGTTCTCTAGGAATATCTCGGAATTTAATTTTGATATTTATAATTTTTTCCTTCCCATGCGGATTAAATCGCTCGTTACACTGCTCATCTGGAAGTGCGGCATAATTAATATCGATTTTTCACTGGAAAAACATCATCACGGTGATGGAATTTTCTCCGTTTCTTTCATCGTCATCTTCATAACGCTGACTCCCTCGCGTTACACATTCACTGCGGCTTAAAAAATTGCGCATGCATGTGCTCTCCCACTTGTAAATAGGAAGAAAAAAAATCTGTGGGCTTTGCCTCGAGGACACATACCGCAGGAGAAGTGTTGTGATAGCCCGGTTTTTCTGCATTAAAACCGACACTGGGGTGTCTCGTCGAGGAAAAGGGAAGTGTGTGGATAAAATCGCTAGGAGATTTTTCTCCAGGCAGTTTCAGCCTCCACCCAGGGGTCTAAATCCTCCAGAAAATCAAACAAATTTACGGGGAATACAATTTTTGAAATTTACCCGGGATCCCGTGATTTAATTCATAAATTCAATCGCCGAGAATGTAATAAGGACGATGGAAATTGAATATTTTTTCAATCCTGTAAATTTAAGGAAATATCCCTATTTCACAAGACAAAAATTGCAAAAACCCATAAATTCTAATTTTCCAGAAGAAAAAACATTGAAATTATAAACTTCGTTTGAGCAATTGAATCGTAATGAGTAAATACTAGAGAAGATAATTACAGAATTTTTTTCAGATAATAGGATTTATTCTCTCATTGAATCGAATCAAATAAAATGTAATCCAATCTGAAATTTTACATTTAAATATTATTAATTGAAGAATTCTTTCAATTAACGAAATATTCGTGGGTAATCATGAATAAAATGCGAGGTACATTGAACAGAATGAATGAAAGAATGAAAAAAAAAGTCGTGAAAATACTTCCACCCCGATAAAATGGCCGAGACCTCAGCACAAACGACATGTTTTCGAGGATTGAAAAAAATAATGGGACGTGTGGTGCGTCGAGATAGGCGATTTCCTGGGGGCAGGATATGGTGTAACTGTTGATAATAAACGAGACACCGTCACGACACCCAGGGAGTTATAGGAGCCAAGTGTTTTGTCACCAATGGCTCTGTCTCTCAAAGATTATTACCAGGACTTGAGGACTCTTTACGATCGTCCAGAAGGTGCACACCTGTCCTCACCCTGGAAGCTGGACAAGTCGTATAATTCACCAGTGCAAGCTATTACCACGAGCTGATGGCATATCCTGGCAGGGATCACAGCAGCTACGAGGTTTAGGTACCTATCGTCGAATGAATCAGTTTCTCACGAGCTACGTGTTTTCCCTGATGAATCGTTCAAGTCTCCAGCCACTCCAAAGACTCTAGCCCCCTTTTCTCCATTTTTTTTTTCTAGACCCCCAATCCCTTCATACTAAATCATCATGAGAATATTTCGTCTGATGTTTGCGTGCTCAGCGGTGCAATTTTTTTTTTAATTGTCGGAGGAAAAAACGGGATAATTGAGGCGATTTATCGCCATGTGAACCTACCATAATGCCGCATTAATTTCTGACGCTGAAAAACAGTTTATTAGGTCAACTTATTTCAATTCAGAGCAAAGTGAACGAATTAATGAAAATTGGATAATTCCAGAATTGGATTATTCTATTTAATTTTCATTAGAAAATTTCATTAGAGCCGTTAGAATTGAGTAATTCGATTTATCAATGGTAATTACTTTTTAATCTGATGAATAAATAATTTTTCTGGGTGTGATATGTGGAATTTTTTTAACGAGACTATTTTCCAATGGCTAGAATTTCGTTGGAAATTCCCGAACCGATGAAACGATTGTGCGATGGGGAAAAAACGGCAAAAACCGGAGTGAATGCAGAGACAAAAGAAATTCCATCGGTGAAATTTTTCAATCTGGCTGGTATCTGGTGGAAAAAAAATTACCGAGGTTTTGGTTACTCTATTTGAAAGGTCTCAGTGATAATTTGAAATTAATACGTGATTTCATACAAAACAATATTCGATAAAAAAGTACAATCAGCGCTGAATAATTCGAATTTTAATTGAAATCCCCAGCAAAGTCAGATAATTGTAATTTGGAATTTTTTATTCAAGTCGGAGATACTAGCCTTTTCTGGAAAAAAATTCGAAATTACAAGACCGCATTTGATAAATGATAATTTGATAAAATCCACTTGGGGACCGGAAATACCGGCGAAAGATATAAAATCATGTAATAATGAAGATTCAGTGCTTAATAATTCGAATTTCAATTAATAATTTCGAAGTTCTGGGTAAAGTGGGATAATTATAATTTGCTATTTTTTTATTGTCGATTTGTAGGGAAAACCACAGATTTAAGTCAGAAACACTAGATTTTTCTGTGAAAATCCATATAATCTCAGGGCCACGTCTAATGAATTATGGATGATTCGACTTGGGGACCGGAAATAGCGACGAAAAATTCTTGGACGGTGTAAAAAGTGTTTTTCTCGTATTTCTACAAAGCGGTTAAGAAGACAATTAATTTATATCTTCTTTTGGGAGTGGAGAATTTTAATGGTTTTTTTTTTTGGGACTCACCTTGTACCTTGGACTTTGAATGCTGTCGGTATGTTGAAAGCGGAAGTGAATTGGGGAGTTCGTCGAGGAATCGATTAACAGTCTTGTCGTTGGGTAGAATCACATCCCCATGTTTTCTATTTTTAAATTTTCCCACCCTTTCAGCCAAAATTCACGTTTTTCGTTGACTTGTCTTAATTTTTCTATCAACGAATCAAAAACTTCCGATTTCTGTTTTTTTTTTTTAATAACGAAGGAATACCATTTTTTCTGCGATAAAAAAAAATTGAAAAAACCCAGGAAAATGTTTACATCTGAAAATTTCGTGAGTTGTTGAATTAAATAATGGTGGATAGCAACATTATATTTTGTTATGTCAAAGCCGTCGATAATTTATCGGGAGACGGAAAAAAAAATGAATTTTGGCGATACGAGTGGGGAATATCCTCAACTCTTTATGCGAAAATGCAGTGATTTTGCAGTTGGCTATTCCTTGGCTCAATGCTTCACTCACTTTGTCTATCTCACATACCAACGGGGCTTCCGGTTCGCCTGACGACTTCCGGCAAAAACGCGTCGACGAGTCACGTTTGAACGTCACTGTATTGGGGCAGATTTGTTATATCGCGAATGTGGGGAAAATATTCTCATGAGTCAGGGTTGAGCGAAAAAAAATCGCTGTTCCTGATTATTAAAAAATAAAACCAATAGAATTTGAATAAAATTGAATGTTCAATTAGTCTTGGATGTCAAAAAAAAAATTAAGATTTCGAAAATCTCCAGTAATTCGATAAATCCTGGGTAATAAAAAATTGTAATCGGAATATTTTTTCCAAATTTTCAAAAAATTTCTGGAAATCTTTTCAGAATTTTTTTTTATGAAACAAAAAAAAGGAAAACAAAACAATTTTATTTTTGAAAAAAAGTTTTCCAAAAATTTTTTGAAAATTTGGGAAAAATATTTCGATTATAATTTTTTTTAACCCGGGAATCCAAGAAATTATAAATCAATCCGATTGTTAATGCCGACATGATCATGCGAAAAATATAAAATCGAATCGACTGATTAGCATCGATCAGAAATTCTGAAAACTTTCCCTCCTTATCCCCTCGCAGGCAATCCCAGTGAGGCGACGAAAGTTAAACCCGTTTCGACGTTCGACAGGTTGAACTTGGAATGGAAGTTGAAACTTCGTTATCAACTCGAAAGATCGACTTCTAAAGCCTCGATAATGGCAGTACCACCGCGATTCAATAATCTCCCATTTCTTCCCGATTCCCATCTATTTTTCCATCTTCCAGATCCGCCAATTTTCCGATTAACTGTCAACGACAATCCAGTGTCAATCATCTATTTGTTATTCCACCCCTTCGCAAATAAAACTAATAATACATTCGTCGCCCCATGGAATCGCGATAACAGAATGACGTCAGTACTTAGGTACTCTACATGGAAAAGGGAGTAAAAATAAAAATGCATTGTAAAGAATGGAAAAATGACTTTTTCAAGTGGAACACAGAAATGCATTTCCCCACTTGAAAAAATAAACGCTTACTACCGGTTCCATTCGACACGACGAGGTACACCGCATAAATTATTCATCCAAATAAATAAAAAATGTAATTTAATCAGTGAAATAAATCGATTGATTCGGATCAATTGCGGGATTGGGAGATGGAGTGGAAAAATTTGGAAAATTTGGAAGACTTGCAAGATTTTCGCAGATTTTCGCGGAAAATATTTCCAAATCGGATAGTGGCTGATAACCATCGACGATTCAATGATTTATTCAATTTAATTACTCCATGTATCGATTAGTAACTGACGTATGGTCAAGCGTAGCAAACACTCCATTTCCGAGTTGCTGACGTGGGTCTCCAGTGGTCGTTGACCCCAATCATCCAGGAAGTAAAATCCGGAAACAGCAGATGGAGACGTCACCCACTTCGAGTTGAGAAAACTCGGTGTCACCAATTACAGATCAGTAACAGGTACTCGCCATTTTTCGTGTATGCATTCCCAGATAAAACAGAGGGAGTGATTTACAACGGGCTTGGAGGGTTTATACTTGTATTTCTCGATAATATTGACACTCATTTGCTTGAATAAATGTTTATGCAGAGCTGATGGCGGACAAGGGCTCGAGGACTCTCCCATTATTCTGTATCAATAAACTCCGTTTTCATAATGAGAATTCAGATGCCCTCATCCTCTCCAGGAAAAAAACCATTTTGCAAACCTGAGAAGTATCTTGGATGCAATATAATTGAATGGACGCGATAATGACGAAGAATTTATTGATGTATCATTTGTAAGTTGTTATTTGCAATTTTCTCGCAATTTTTAGTCTTTTAGTAGATGGACTGTCAATTCAGTGCGGAAATCATGGATATCTCGGGAAATAAGGGAGATAGCGATTTTTATTGGAGACCTTTTTTGTAGCCCTCAATTAGGACTACAAAAAAAGTCATTACGAAAATTTTGATATTTCTGATGGATTCCGAGATTTTTACGGAAATTTATTACAATTTACCGTATCGTTACTGGATTTGAAGATAAATCGATTGATCGATTGAATCGGAGTTAATTTTTGGTTAAAAAAAAATAGTGAAATTCAGAAATTCGTCCTTGACCTGGTCCTCCAACTGGTAAGATGAATCCTAGAATTTATGGCAATTTCAGGGTTGTTTTTTGGATTTTGGCAGGACTTTTGGAGTTTGATCTGGAATAACTTTTGGGTCAAGGTAATGATTGCTGGTGGCGTCGTGGGACTGGAGCCAGTGACATAATTCCCCCAGAAATTGTTATCGGCAAATTTATTTCCGGGGGAGAGCGTCGGTCTTGGTGAAAATGGAAAAGACGTCCTTCGCAGTATCCGCACACGCGCCAACGCCATTTCCCGTCAAATATTCCCCCATTGTTCCCGTTTTTCTCTCCAGAGTGTCGACTATAATCGATCACGATTGTGGAAAGCCCTACCTACGCTCAACCAATACATTAACATCACAAGTTTTTCTCATTTTTCTATCAGCACCGAGAGATAAACACCACCAGAATGGTTCGCATTGATCAGGAACAACCGGTTCTGTTTAATTCTCTCACAACGCTATTATCAGTAAAATTCCAACAAGACCTAATCTATCAATCCAGCCATTATTAAAAAATTCAATTACTTTGTTTATACGCCCCACAAACGATTTAACGGTGGGAAAAATAGTTTAACTTGCCAAGTAAATTCATTTTCAATTCATTTACTTGTGAGATAAATGGAAATTGATTGATGCTCGTTAATTAGTTAGGGACCGATTTGATGGAATGACGAAGAACAAAATGTCGATGTTTTCCCCCGAAGTTCCTGATGTCACTGTGATATCACCCTCTGCATTCCATTATGAGCAAATGTGTCGGTGTAACACAATCACAATTATGACGCAAGCATTTCCACGCAACTCGACAATTAATTGTCCCCTCGGCCCCACACTGACCCATGCATTAAACACAACAATGAATGCCACATTTCATCGTAACAATTAATTATATCTGCCGTGAAAAAAAAAACTTCGAATAATATTGAAATTCCATTTTTGCTCACCCCAAATTCAAATCCAGAATAACACACGACATTACATTATCGCCGTTAATTGCAACGTGCGATTACGTAACGAGGGCACTGGCAACAAAGTGATGACCGGTAATACATTTATTTAACGCCAGAATTTCCGCTCTGCCCTGGAGTACATCCATCAAAACCACAGAATGTACGCGAATATTTTAATATTATTTTTTATCAACGATTTAACTCGGCGAAATTCGGTGGAGTAATTACCGTGAAATGAAGAGATGAAAAATAAACTAATAAATGTTTTACCAAAAAAATGAGTGTGTGATAAGAATGAGATTTTCCTTGTCCGAGGAAAAATTGAGAAATATTCAAAATCAAAAAACATGAAATAAATTTATTTGAATCGAATAGATTTTTATTCTATATGAATAAATGGTTTATTTAATCTAGGTTCATTTGAAATAAATGAATTATTCCTTGAGAACGATAAATGATTAAATTATTATGAGGAAGATAACGTGTGATTTGATTTATTACCGATTTTTGAGGATAAAAACACCTGAGACGAACATAAAACCGATTCAAGAAATGACCGGACATCCATAGAAAAAAAAAAAATCGAAAAGTGCCTCGAATAAAAAAAAATTGTTAAGCCTGATATTTGGTATTGCAGTGGTAACTCAAAACCGGAAACGATCCCTCGATATCCGCTGGATGAATCGAGGACCTCATCGGCCTTGCGTGACACCAAAACAGTCACGATTGTAGAATGACTCATGTAGAGGTTCGTGAACTTTATTCTTATTCGGTTATAACACGAGTAGACGACGAGTTTCCTCGCCCACGTTATCCATGCATTTTTTCTTTCAACATCCCCTACACCGTTCTCTCTTTTTCCCCTACCGATTTCTTTTTTATCTCCATCCATCGTGAGAAAGATTTCCCTCCAGCCCTCCAGCCCTCCCAGCCTTCTCTTCCTGCTTTGACTCTTCTCGTTAACCATCGTCTCCATTTTCTCCCCCATGATACACCGAAAATCCACCGATTTTTCTCATACCCGTTGGATTTTTTACTTCACTGAAATAAACCACCGATTTTTCTTTATTTTAATGAAGAGATTGCGCCATGTTTCCGTAATTCACAGCCCAACCATGAGATTCTCGTTAATTCAGGATCACTTTCATGTTCAAAAGATCTCGGATAAAATGGAGAATAATTAAAAAAGGGAAAATCCACGGATTTAACTCCACATTAAAAGTTTTCTCATTTCAATTCTGAGATTATCGATTCGGTTTAAGAATTTTAAGCCTAAAAAATAGACTTAAAAACTCAAAGTCGCTGAATTTCAAAAACCTGCTAATTCATTCTGCTAATTCAGAAACGATTAATTGCAAAAGGATTGTTAATAGCCAAATGGGCCTCAGGTGGTACCAGATTTAAAATAGATATACAGGAAAATCTAGGGGTGATCAAGTGCACTTTGTGCGGATAAAACCAAAGCCAAAAGAACGAAAGTAAAAAATAAGTCTCCACGTATGCCACCTAAAGCCCTCGTGTGGGTAGTGCAGTGAAAAAAAAAAACCTCAACAAAAGAGATGTAGACAGAAATAAAACTCGAGACAAACGTCAATTGCTGGGATCCATGGGGGCTAAGTGGGATTATCAATCGAATGGGACGAGTTGAATTGTAATGGCGAGGGGGAATGGATGAAAATTGAATACGAGGAATTGAGTAAAATTAACGAGCCACCCCTTCGCCCGTAGAAGTGGGCGTTGGAGACAAATCCAAATAAAAAATAAAATAAATTCTTGAGAAATGTTTTCTCGGGGGGCTAAATAAATCTCGTGAGAGCGAAAGAGACAGCTAAACTCGCTATTATTGTGACTCGACGACTTCTGTAATCCATTCAGAAACGACTTTCATCCTTGATAAAAGTTTCCAAGACTACTGCTACTAAATACTGATGATAATGGAGACTTCAAAACTAATTACTCACTTCATCGCGAGTGTCTTTCACCAATGAAAAACTATTGTTTGGGAATATTTTAACTTGAGATATGAGGAATTATTTGCTCGGCTGAATCGGTTGATGGGGAATCGATGCTTTTTATTTTATCGGCATTAATCTTTGCAGACGGAACTGAACAGAATCACGAGCCACTTGTAATGCACAAAAGAAACTGTCTTTGATATGGGGCAGCCAAAAAAAGCGACAAATGGTGGGCTTGGAGTACAGCCAATCCATTATGAAGCAACCCACTAATAAAAAACATCGACGAATATCGAACAAAAGTTCTTTCGATTCAACGGGATATAAATCATTGAAATGACGGATTCGGTTGGTCATAATGCACTTTCTTTTTACTCGTTTTCGTTATGAAAAATTCCAGGTTTTCCTTTCTCCACTGGTTAATATAATTATTAATGTATATATTATTCATTAACACGAAAATATCTATTAACCAGAATTAACTCCTAAAATAAAATTAAACCAGAAATCGTTATCCGGTCTTGTGAACTGAGAAATTGTTTTAGCAAGTGAAGAATTTTTATTTTTAACTTCCCACCAAATTTACCAAATTTATTTGTTTTTATTTTTTATCATTGTTTAATGACTCATCAAGTTTAAATTGATGTGGAAATTTTTCTGCACTTTTTCAAAACTTTGAAAAGGAATTATAAACCTTTACAGAAAACGCATGAAAATTTTTTAATCATTACGAAATTTCGTGAGCCATCGACAATGATAATACGAAAGTAAATTTTTTCGGAGGATGTCGAACATCTTTGATGGAGATTGTGTGATTTTTTGGAGGATTCAGCAATTATATTTTTTGAATGACGTACGGTGGAAAGATGAATTGTGTATGTGCGGTTATGGAGCTGGGTATTAATTCCCGTTAGCATATGTGAAGCAACACGTAAAGAGATATCCACAAAACAGAGTGAATGAAACAGCCGATAATCGGTGAAAACATGTACCGAATATTGAATGCTGAGTACAAAACCCGCACGGGTTTTATCGACCTTGCGCATAATCGGGGGAGAATTTTGACGAGGTTAGCACGATTGTATCCATCATGAGGAAGCGCAATGTCCATTAAATTGAGGTTAAAAAGCAGAACGGATATACTGAAAATGAGGAAAGAACTTTCAGAATGGTGAAATTAATTTTTCACTGATTTCTACACAGCGAATTGATTCCATCGCGATCCGACAAAAAGAAATTCATCATTCTTTCAAATTCAATTCACCCATTGGAACGTCATGCGCATAATTACTGTGCGTACATCGCAAGGATAATTTTTCCTTTCAAGTGCACGTTCTATTAAAAAAATGATTCATATTACTCGACTCGAATGCAGTTTTCTTGGAACTCGCCTTCATCGTGTGAATCATCAAGAGCTGGCGCTTTCCATTCCCAAACTGGTACCACACGCGTTCATTCAAGAATATATTACACGTTCCTTTTATTTGTGAATAAGAACAAGTGTATTGATACAAAAAGTATGCGTGGGGAACAGATGATTCGACCTTGATAATTCAATGAGAGAAAATTCCGAGGATACATCTTCTGTAGAATGAATTTTAATTGTCAGAGAAAATTTGATTGACGCAAGAAATATTCAGTTGTCATTAAAAATCATGGCGAGCTAATTGGTAATTGCGGCTAAAAAATCAAGGAAAGTTTCGGATACTTAATGAAATATTCCAGAGATTATTTCCCCTCGGATTAACTTCAGTGGAATTTCCGTAAAATTCATAAACTTAACAGCAACTGAATTGTTCTTCAAAACAATTTTTTCCCCTATTGTGCGGTTTATCTCAGCAGACCGTATTTACTGACTTTGAATAAATGAATGGTTAATGTTTTAATTATCCTCGGAGTTCTTTCCCCCGGCGATTTGAATAACAACATTATCTTCAAATTGAGTTCCTGAGCTTTGGCAGGGTGATTCTAGTTGAAAAAACTTATGGAAATTAATGGGGCGATATCAACGAGAGTATCGAATGTTATCAGAGCACTCGATGTATCGCAATTGCCAGAGGCTGTGGCTGCAATTGGTGCGAATTAAGGGGAAGATTGAGCGTTCAACGGTCTTCATATTTACACGGATAAAAAAAAAAGTGTAGGCGTTATTATTCAGTGCGTGGGGTGTGAAAATAAGGTGAAGCACATCGCCCTATCTATTTATTTTTTCTCACCGACTCTCGGGAATCCAGAGATTGTTCAATATCCGGAGAAGATGAGACTAAAAACAAGGGGTGATAAGGGATTAAAAGGGGCCGGAAAAATCCAAAAAAAAGTGGCTAAAAATATTGAAAAAAAAAAGAGAAAAACTCACCCCTTCCGTCGATTCCCCGTTGTCGTTGTACTTGTGATCTCTCAGTTGGAAAAAATAAGGGCAAAACAGATTCCAACACAAGAGATACCGCTGATTCTCGTTAATAACTCGTAAGAATTCCTCGGTCAACTCTTTGTCCACCGATATCTCCGATATTTATCCAGCAATCAGATGCTTCCCTTGTCTTTTACCTCGTCACTCCACCCCAGGTTCATCAATTTATCCCACAAGAAATGACTCCGATATATCTCTCTCACTTTTAATCACAAGTGAATTAAACACACCGGCTTCACTCGCCACATGAATCCCAACGAATTCTCCAGCGTTTCTCTCCCCTCGTTTATTCCTGTTTTTTTTTCCTCTTTTTCTTTCCCCCGATGACTCCCGGTGTAAATTCTCCTTCTCGTTCTCGTCGCTTTTTTTTTTCTCTTCTTCTTGGAATAAAAAAAAAAAGCACAGACGCCGTGCGCGGGGGGGCCGTTCCCCGTCGGTCGTGTCGTATCACCCGTTTATTTTAAAAACTCGTATTAATAATTTTCGATTCATCGAATTTTTCACACAAGTCTACCACGCGAATCAGCAACTTTCAACCCTGTGATTGTCTCGGCCACGAGTTTTGGTGGGCACTTGGGATTTTTTTTTGGGAGGGGAGTTATTGTTTTTGGCGAGTTGGGGGGGCTTTTTTGTTTTTCAACTCTCTAATCACTAGAAACTTGTCGCTGTTTCGATTATACGCGTGAGACAAACCCGCGGACAGCGCACAATTCTACCGTTATCTAGGGCGATGCCTCTCGGGCCTCTGCTCCGTTTTTCAGCATCGAGTGTTGAGATTCTTGATGAAATACCTCGACGTGTTTTTTGGCCGGTGATAGCTTCGAAAAACCTTCATACACTGTTTTATCGGTAGATCGTGACGTTGAGAGTAGCCAAAGCTCCATCAGAGGCTCTGGGTGACCTTGTGAATTTTAGTGTTCACCCTAAAGGACAGAGAACGCAATCATCCGTTTTTTGGGTGTAATGGGTCAATTCAGTGGGTAAATAGGGTGAATATACCCGATTTAAGGTCAAAATCGGGTTGACCTTGAAATCGATCTAGCGTTTCCTTTTATAATTGAGATTTCCTCCGAATTTCGAAGAGATCGGATCCTATTTAATGAAAGAATTGGACCCAAAAAGGGTTGTTAAGGATTTTTTAAGGAATATAATCGATTCCATTTCCGGGTCCATTGGTCCCCGATTTGTGATTCTCGTCGGTAATTCCGATTTGCTTTGTGGGTCTTCTGGTTTTTCGCCCTCTCTTCTTTGGGGTCGGTACTAATGTTTATGTAATGAGATTGAATTTCTGATTCGATTCGCTTCTTAGGTTTATCCTCTTTGGTGAATTTTGTTGCAACTTGTTGGCCCTCATTCTTCCGCCTGCCGGCTTCGTCTTCCATTGGAACGTTACCAACGGACAATTCCGCGCTTTTCACCGATTTAATAAATAATCAAACGGTTAAACATGGCTAGTTATCACAAACCCGAGGCTAAAACTATCCAGGAACTCAAGGATATCGCCAATAAACTCAGAATCCACTCTGTTCGATCCACTCAAGCTAGCAAGTCTGGGTAAGTGTCCCTGGCACAGTATTAACTGGATCACTAATTAATATCTATCATAAATCACATAAGTCGACGGTATTCATTCAGACTGTTAAAAAACGCTTAAAATTTCAGAAAAAATGCGTTGGATTCAATTTAAAATGAAAGAATTGACTTGAAGTAAGACTTCAGGTTTTTGGAAATTGACATTTTTTCCGGAAAAAATAGGATTGTTCTCGAATCTCCATGAATTTCCAAGAAATTTATATTTTTCCTGAATTTTCTTATCTTCCATTAATTTTTCAAGGATAATTAATTTATAATTCACGGTTTTCATTCATTTTCCCTCGAAATTCGTGAATTTTCAAAGGCATTCAGTTTTTTTAAATGCGGATGGATCTTGAAAAATATTGATTCTATGAGCATATTACAAGAGATTTTTTTTATTGAAAATCGGAGCAGCTGCCAAAAAAGTCTCTAATGATTTTCGCGTTAATTGATAGCTTTCGAGGTAAATTGATAATATCTGCCAATTCCAAAGTGTCTGCAGTTATCACTTCTCGTGGTCATAATCATTTGTACGGGATGACACGTGGTGGACGGAAACTGATAAAATGTCTTACGAAAGTTGTTTTTAAAAATTCGACGTTGATAATGATTTGAATCCCATAATTTCGGGTTCAGTCTGAATAAAAATAAAATCTTTTAACAGAATCCAAAAGTGGTGAAATGAAATATTTCGAATTCAAAGTTTTGATTTGTGTCGAAAACCATCAATTGGAGATGAAACCATTAAAACCCTTTGTTGCGTGCGATTATATTCCCGACAAAAAAGATCTCTTGATATTTTTCCGGAAATCCTTCTAATAGAATTCTGCGATGGCCTTCGCCGGTTGATTTCTGCTCCACGTGTTCTGGTTTTCTGAACTCTAAAATAGTTTTATTTTTATATTTCGAAACGTCACTGAATATTTGAATAAATAATTCTGCGCTGACGCTCGAGTTTCATATGAAGTCTAATTTTCTCAAGTTGCGGGAAATAAATTATCGCGATGACTTTTTTCGGAGAGAATATCTAGAACTTCATCTAGTGCCCATCACTCTCGAGATGAGCATAATGAATTAATTTATCATTCGTCATGTGCGATAACTTCAATTCACATTTGGGTTCCGACATTTTGTGGCTGAAAAAAAAATGAGATTTCAATTCTTGGGGGGGCATTGTTCGTTCACATCATGTACATATAGACATGTAATTATATTGCGTATACTCGACACTCAGTTCAAGGCAGCATGACGCTTGAATATGATTTATGCGTCGAATAATCAATGCAGAATTAGAGATGTAAGATATAGAAATTCATTTAATATCGTTAAACATTATGTAAAAGTTCAGCAAAACGAATTGAACATGAGTTGTTTCATGTCTTGTGCTGTCGTCACAGTAGTAGAGGAAATGGAAAATAAAATATGTGAACGTATACGCGATTCTAGAAGAATTTCCATTGGCTCCTCGGATCGCTCGATGTCTCACGATATTCCAAGAGCTGGGATATCCAATCGCTTTAGAGACAGTAAATCGTCATGATAAATTAAATTTCAATATTACCATAAAGTACAGAGATAATAATAAGAATAATAGAAGAGATATTTTCTGCGAATACCACTTCGATTGAGTCCCACAAAAGTAAAAAGATTTTGATAAAAATCTTCAAATCCAGCGCAGATAGCAAAAATTTTGTAATAACCTTTTTTGCAGCTCTCAATTATTTCTACAAAAAAGGTTCAACTGAAAATTTAGGTACCAGTTCTGAATTCTGAGTTATTGACAAAAAACTTATCGCTCGAAATCAATTCGAACAGTTTCGCCACTTTGGAGTGAAATAATTAAAATCTCTTGAAATGCACTGATTTTTTAAAAATTTCCTGATTGTCATGGTAATCCACAGTATTAGGGGTGTGAGTGATAGTGTGAGATTATCGTTGAAGATGTTATGTAATGCCCCAGTGCTGTATTCCACACCTGTAACTCCACCTGAAAATTCTGAAAATCCAGAGAATTGAAATTGAAACGATTCGTGGATTATTCAGGAATTTCTGGGGTTCAGGGTTCAAATTCAGGACATAATTCCCGCGTCTGGCAATTTTCCATGATCCGAGTGACCGACGCGAGGGGATTCGTTCGATATTTGTTGAGGCGGCAGTCAGTACCTATCGAACCTTCGTAGGATATAGTCGTTCGAGTCACTCCTTGTTTAAATAATTCAAATAATTATTAAAATCGAGTCATGGTGCGCGATACGGAGATCCAGAAGCTCAAGGATATGGCTAACACCCTCAGGATCCTGAGTGTCAAAGCCACCGAGGCTTCGAAGAGCGGGTGAAAATCACTCCAATTAGAAAATTATAATCATCCGGGTTATAGATTTCATCAACCCCAAGAGATTAAAAAAAAATTAGTTCTTCTGGAATTATTTCCGACAACAAATACCATTCGTGAGGAGTTGCAGAGGATTTTTTTATATTTTCAAGCGCGCCGAGCGCGAAATTTGCCTTCAAAATATTTTAATCAATAAGTATTTAATGTTGTTTTAATTATCTCTATTAATGCCGCGTTTTATTTGACCTTTTGATATTGATGGGAGATACAATCCCGGCTGTTATCAGCGCTTTTGCTGTCCTCGCATATTCGGAAATATATCGGGATTGTTTTTGAATCGATAGCGCATTTTATTTTTTATTTTACGGTTGAGAATAGAATGAGTTGAGAGTGGGGGGACTAATCAGGGAAAGTATTTGTCAAGGTGTTCATTAAGTTATCTCAGTAGTTTTGTCCTTGAAAAGTCATTCCCTTCGGTTTTCCTCTGTCGACCTCGAGCCGATCGATATTTCTGTTTCACTCGAATTTAATCCGCACGCAATATGAAAAGCGACGAAATTTCCAGCAATTTTTTAAATTTATTTACAGCCACCCAACGTCATGCTCTTCGATGGCAGATATCATGTCTGTCCTGTTCTTCAACGTGATGCGGTACAAAGTATCAGCCCCACGTGATGCGAACAACGACAGATTTGTTCTCAGTAAAGGACATGCTGCTCCGATCCTCTATGCTGGTAATTTGAATTGACAAAATTGTAATTACTTGGAGAATAACCCAGACGTAATGATGTTTATTATTTTCGCAGCCTGGGCTGAGGCAGGACTTTTGCCAGTTGCTGAGCTCCAGAATCTCAGGAAATTTGACAGCGACTTGGAGGGACATCCGACACCTAGGCTGAATTTCATTGATGTAGGGACGGGATCCCTGGGCCAGGGGCTGTCAGTTGCCGCTGGAATGGCATACGTAGGCAAGAATTTCGATAGAGCCAGCTACAGGTAATTAAGAAGATCAAAACAATTTAGATACGTCATATTTACTTTTGAAAAATTAATTACAGAGTATACTGCCTAATTGGTGACGGTGAGTCAGCAGAAGGTTCGATCTGGGAGGCACTGAGCTTCGCCTCCCACTACAAGCTAGACAATCTCTGTGCAATTTTCGACATCAATCGTCTTGGCCAGAGTGAACCAACAGCTCTGCAGCACAACCTGGAGGTGTACCGTAAACGTCTTGAGTCCTTCGGGTTCAACGCCCTTGTGGTGGATGGTCACGATGTCGAGGAGCTCGTGAAGGCCTTTTACGAGGCCCAAACGACGACTGGTCGTCCCACAGCGATCCTGGCTAAGACCTTCAAAGGCAAGTTCTTCCCCAACATCGAAGACCTGGAGAACTGGCATGGAAAGCCTCTAGGTGACAAAGCCGAGGAGACAATTAAATATTTGACATCTCTGATTAAGAACCATGGACCCCTGGGTCTCCATCCCCAAAAACCCCTTGTCGAAGACGCTCCAGTTGTCAGCATCAGCAACATCAAACTCCAGACACCACCGGCTTACAAATCCACGGATCAAGTAGCCACTCGTCTAGCCTATGGCACTGCCCTCGCCAAAATCGCCCAAAATAATTCCCGAGTGATTGCTCTGGACGGTGACACCAAGAACTCGACGTTTGCTGATAAAATTAAAGCAGTGGATCCAGCTCGTTTCGTCGAGTGCTTCATTGCTGAGCAGAATCTCGTGGGTGTGGCGACAGGGGCTGCCTGCAGGGACAGAACTGTTGCATTTGTATCAGCATTTGCTACTTTCTTTACTAGAGCATTTGATCAGATAAGAATGGGGGCTATATCTCAGGCAAATGTTAATTTTGTGGGCTCTCACTGTGGAGTGTCCATCGGAGAGGATGGGCCTTCCCAGATGGGTCTGGAGGACATCGCCATGTTCAGAACCATTCCTGGATCCACTGTGTTCTACCCTAGTGATGCTGTCAGCACGGAGAGGGCTGTCGAGCTCGCTGCCAACACCAAGGGCATCTGCTTCATCAGAACATCCAGACCTAATACTGCTATTTTGTATAAAAATGATGAGCCCTTCGTTGTGGGAAAGGCTAAGGTCGTTAAGTCCAGTCAGAACGATCAGGTTTTGCTCATTGGAGCTGGAGTAACACTTCATGAAGCCCTGAAGGCAGCTGAAGAGCTTGGAAAGGCTGGTGTCAGTGTCAGGGTGTTGGATCCTTTCACTGTTAAACCTCTCGATGCTGCGGCTGTTATTAGTAATGCCAAAGAGGCTGGGGGCAGGATTATTACGGTGGAGGATCATTATCCTGAGGGGGGACTCGGTGAGGCTGTGGCCTCTGCTGTTGCCATGGAGAGGGGCATAATCGTGAAGAAACTCGCGGTCCCTAAGGTACCCAGGTCTGGTCCGCCCAACGTTCTTCTTGATGCCTTTGGAATCAGCGCTAGAAACATTATCGCTGCTGTCCAGGAGATCGTCAAGCATTAGGTCGTCTCCTGAAGCGCAATTCCACATTCCAATTCAATTTTCTATTTTTTGAAAATGTAGTTCAGAAGATGAGGGGCTTGACGGCCTCGAGTTTTGGATGTGGACTCGTGTTTGATACACATTTACATATTACAGTTTATGTATGTTTATATACAGACTTTTGTAAACAAATTTACAGATTTTTCAGAGCATTGTTAACTGTTTGAAGTCTTGGGATTTGAACAACTGTATAAGAGGAAAATATATTTTTCACGGTTTCTGCGTAAATTACTATTGTTTGAATTTTAAATAAAACCGGGGGGTAATAAATAAATTTTTATTATCAATTTCAAGGGATCCACAGAGAATTCAATTTAAAAAAAAAATCGAAAAATTTCATGTCAAGATTTAAAAAAGATTTCATCAATTCAAATTTCCCATTCATAGAGACGAGAATTTGAAAACCCCGCGGATCGCCATTACACCTGACCACGAGCTCACATCACTTCCGGCGTGCAGTGAAAATGGTAGGAAAAATGGTCGACACCCAGCGGCAGAAAATTCAACTGGATTTTCCTCAAACACATTCACCCACGATTGTCCATGAGTTTGTTTATGTGCGTAGAGACACGTAACAGCCCGAAGTTTTTCATAGTAGCGAGTGTTGGTGCGCGTCGTCCGTGAACCGAGAATATTTCTCGGTGCCCCCCACCCCGATTCAAACCCACACATTAAAATAACCCCCGGGCACAGAGAGAAGACAAAGGTACATCGGCGAATGAAATAGAAGAAGAGGAGACATAAAAATAAGTGAGAGAGGACAAAACGGTGTGAATACGAATCGGAAAAGCAAAGTTGTGTTGGAAGGGGAGCCGATGTTACCCGAACCATTCGTGTGGCCCCGAAAAGATGGCCGCCACGAGAGCGTACGGTGGTAATGTTGACGTCGTTCACCAAATAACCGCGTCCAGTGTGTCAGCGTGATTGCAATTCCCTAATTTAACATTAAAAAATAACAACAAACAGTGATCGACAAGATCGTTAACATCCCCCCAAAGTGCCCCTCTGTGACCCCCCAAAGACGTGGGAATAGTTAATTTTTTTCGTCATTTTCTCTTTTATTTTCGACTGGATTCAGTGAGATTGTTGAGACGAGAGAAATAAAAAGCCTCCAGGAGAGAAAAAGAGGGATAGATTGTGAGGGAGAAAGAGAGAGTGATATTACGCGTGAGGGTGAGGAACTCACGACGAGGTGTGTGAGGTACGAGAATTTCCTGAGAATAATACGATTTTTTTTAAATTTCTTATTGTCACTGAAAGTCGTGTGGAAATTGTGATTTGTTCAGTGATTACACGGAAAATAAGAATTCGGTGAAGTGTTGGGGAGGGGAGGGAGGTGCATTTCGTGGGGGTAAAAATGGCTGATTATTGCAGCTCTGTTTATTGTTAATGGAAATTGGTGGTTTTTATTTTCTAGAGTCAGTGGGGCATCGTAGGGGGATTTTTTTTGGGGGAGAATGAAAAAATTTGTGATGCCTGAGGGCTCCTCTTGCCAGTGCTCCACGAAACTTCGTGTCAACGGACGGCCATATTAATCTGGAGCCCCGCCGTCATTGAAGTTTCGGCGGTGCAAAAGCTGGGGGAAAAAAGTGAAGAGGGTGAACATTTGGAAAATTAGGATACACCATAACAATTCCACACTCGGTTATAATTAGGCATTTGACCTTGGGTTTCAGTGGGCCTTGGAGGTGACTGATATTTCGATTATATTGCATTTTTAATTTTTTCATCCTGTGTCCGTCGGGTATATCTCGTGACGATGAGTCCAGTGCGTGTTTTCTCAGTTAAAAATCATGGAACTAATGTTGAGAACACGAGTTAAGTGCGAGGATTGATTTATCGTGAAATTTTGTGGAGGTGCTCTGGGAGATGGGGATCCTGTGGATGGAACAAACTGTTAAAGTCTTCGGATTTATTCTGATGTAACGTGTGAGTATTACTCGTATATCCCGATATTTTTTTTTCATTTGGCCTTTTTTTTGGGTTCGTGTTGGCTTTTTCTACCCCTGGGTGGTATAACCCCTCTCTACACCCTTCAGCATGACAGACAAACAGCCGGGGCTGACTTCTCCCAAATGCTTCTTCTCTATCATCCATATTTCCTCCTTGCAACTGTCACAAGTTCCTCGTTTATCCTAGATGTATTTCTTTCATCTTAATTCTCATGTGGTGTTTCATTATCGTGTCATTAATCTCTGTAGGTTATCTCTGAGTTTTAATTCCCCTTTTTGGAGATTTACTTCGGTTATTCCGGAATTGCCGTGTTGTTTGGCTTTCTCGGGGGCTTTTTCTGGTTTATTTCGATTTATTTTCGTTTGAAATACAATGCGGATTATCAGGAGATCTCGGGTTATCTTCAGTGGAAATAATGAACGGTAAATGGCGTGAATGCGTGGGGAGGAAAAAGATTTCAGGATTTTTCTTTTAGTTGTTTTTGAAATGTTTGGGAAGTTGTGGAGACTCGAGTTTTTCCGTTTTATCGATTTTCTCAGGAATTGTTTATTCACTGTTGTGAGTGTTTAGGTTGCTTTCAGCTGTTTTTCCAATTGCTCGATTTTTTACACGTAAAAATGGGCAGAATTTGTTTTCACTTGAAATTATCGTTCTGGGTTATCTTCCATATTTTCTCATTTCTTCTGGTTGTGTTTTATTTTTCTGTTTTCCTGATTTTTCTATTATTTTCTTTTATTTCTTGACGTCGCATTTGCAATTTGTCGGGTGAATCATTATCACGCGGCCGTAATGACGAGCCATAACGGCTTATGTAAGGCCATATAATCTTTTTACAGCGAGAATACCTGTTAGCTGATATAACTGACTTTTAGGGCCTAGACGAAAGTTGAGTTTTATGATTTCTCGTGGAAAGCAACTTGACACGTTATGAGCTGGCCACGATGTGGGTTCCAGTGATTTTTATTTAAAAAATAAGTAAATAGGGGGAAATGGCTGAGTGGATGCAATGAGATACTGACAAATATGATTGATCGAGAATGTATGACTGTACGCTTTCAGAACATCTTGTGAATGGGATTTTCTCGGATTTCATACGATGGCTCCATCAGGATTTTTGAATATTCATCCCTCACGATTCTTCAATACATTATCTGTTTTATTTATTTCCGTTTGCTTGAGAAATCTATTGAATTAAATTATTCACCAGAAATCAATGAGAAATGATAAAGTCTCAGTTAAAATTTAATGAACTCCTGAGTGAATTGCCCAATCGTCGAACAATGGAACCAATAATTAATTCTGAAATTCTCGCTTATTCGTTTTGTTATACATTTTTTCAAGAACAAAAATACAATGGAAATTTAACAAATTAATTGGCTTTTTGTGGTTGACAGATTAATTCTCCCATTTTTATTTCTCTTTTTGATCATTTGACATTCAGTTATTCATCCAATTAATGTGATAATTAAAATGCACTATTGACTATTGCCCAATTTTATTCTTGCGAAAAAAATTCGATCCCTCCACTTTCTCTTGATTCTTTCATTATTTTAAACCGTAATTGAATTCTCATTGAGGTCAATGGGAGGCCAATTTTTTTCAACATTTTCCGGGGAAAAAATATTTCATTACAACCGAGTCGTTAGTTACTGAAAAGTAATCTCCATTTTTTTTTACTCTTTAATTTCTTATCGGGCGAGCTGATATTTTGAGTTGAAAGGAGTCGTTGAAGAGGCCAGAGACGAGCATGGATTACCCAGAATCCAATCAGGAGGATTACATCAATCTTTTTTATATTTAAAATTTAATCCCAAAGAAGATGCTCCTCGTTATCTCCTCGATTGATTTCAGAATTCATTGTATCTTAATGAATATCAATTACAATCTCATATTACAATTCCTCACACTTTATAATGAATGATAATTGTAAAATACTTACAGCGCCACTTTGGGGGATTATTTTTTTTCGCTTTACCTCGAATAATTAAACCAATTGACAATGATGTCATTTTTTTTTCTTAACAGTTTCTTGAAAATCGTTAAAGTCCAACAAAACTAACTGCAAAAGTCACTCTACTGCACTCTTCTCGAATTAAATCGTAACGCAGTCCATTAAGTTTTATTGAATGATTGAATATCGTCGCTGAATGTCTCGTATTGAATGTATTTTTTATACCTATTTTTATGGAATCAGAGAACCTCTCAGCTTCTTTCCCATATCGATTTTTAATCTCGATTATAACCGTCAAGATATCATGCAATTTTATGAAATTCTCGGTGTCAGGCTGTAATGAAATGGTGGAACAGGGAGATCAAATATGACAGTTCTGACAATTACCAGTTTATTTGGACAGTGGTAATTCAATTATGGGTCTTAAGCTTCACCTGCGATGAAAATGGATACAAATACCTGAAATAAATGCGGCCTGATGAATTTTATTTTTACTGTTCCTTCGGAAAATATAAAAACACTCTATGATCTTCGCTTGGGTGATTTTTTCCCTCCATTTCTAGACATTCAATTAAATCATTCTCCCGGGAACTCATAACTTCAATTTTCCTTTTCAAGTGGTGGATTGAAACGTCTCGGCGTTCTTATCATCCGGAATTGTTGGAAATTTGATCTTCCTTCTTTCGCATTGTCCACATTTTTCATTAGATCCGGTGCATTTCTGTTTATTTTTCATCCGTATAAATTTCCAACTTCAACACCTCTTCCACCAGTGAGCCGAGAAATAAACGGAATGAACAAAATTTCATGGGGAAAGGGAAAAAAAAATAAGAATAGATGAATAATAAGTCGACGATAAGTCACCGATGCGAACAGAACAGGAATCGAAGATGAGTCGTGGCTGGAATAGTAAAATCTAAGGAATCGAAGGGTGGAGGATGAATATAACTTTCCTCTCCTGTCCTTTTCTCCTTTTGTTCTCCACCTTCTCTCATCGAACTCGAGATGAATGCACTGCATTGTCAGGAAAATAAAATAATGAGCACCATTCACTGGCTAAAACTTGTCTTGATACTCAAGAAAAAAAACGAGAATGTGGAGGGGAAAAAAGTCATCACATTCCCTCGGTAATTGTTTTCTCAACTCAGCAGTTTATCTTTCGTGAGACATAAAATTAAATGCTTCCAGTACTTTTATTTCAGTTGAGGTACATCCGAAGGGAAACAAAATCTCCAGTTTACGGAGCATTAGCGATATCCAAGTAATCTGACAAATTTTTATCCACTTGAATTTAATTGGTGCTCTCTCATTCACTGTACGCCAGTTTTTATAATAGATGGTAATATATGATTGGGAAGTTCTCTCTCCTCATTTCTATGAATATTACATTAATCTCGAGTAATCTTACTCATTCTTAACTAACTATTGATTATCGGTTATGAAAAAGGAATGGATGACACGAGTTTACTGAAGTAAGTCGTTTCCGGAATTCAGTTTCTCAGGCTTTAAGGGAGAATAAGGCATTATTGTAAAAAATAGATGGAAGAGAAAATAGAGCGAACTGAAGAGGATTGACATTTCCAATCTCCCAAGAGTCCTCCACCCTCTCCCAGCACCCCTTTTTTTTTCCAGGGGTTCTGATCTCCGAGTGACTTTTTCGTGTGTCATTCCGGTGTTTCAATCTACGCACTGCATATGTCTCTCGGACGAAACAATAAAAATACAAAAAATAAACCCTCAACTGACGCCATGTGTTTCCAACTGGACACTGGCCCTTTACCCTCTGGAAAGGGGCGAGTCAATCGTCATGGACGACTCAGAGTTCAGACAAATCGGGGGCTCTTAAAAAGGGTGGTGTCACGGTGGGGGAGGGCGGGGTTGTTTTATACCCCCTTTTTTTTTTATTCTGGTAGGAAAAACTGGCGACAAGAAGGTCCAGGGGAAGATCGAGGGATCTTGATTTACTGTTACACCATTTACTTTTACTCTCAATCTTCACTTGATGTTAAATAGAAAGGAATTGAAAAGGGAAATGTCAGTGGGATGCGGCTATTAATTTCGAATTAACAATCTCGAGATTTTTTTCTTATACCCTGAATTGCCTTTAATTACCCATTAATCATTGCCAATCTCAAATTTACTCGCAATCAACAAATGGTAATTGTTTTTTAGTAATTATTCGGGAATAAACAGTGCAGATAGTTTATATAGAGTTATTACTGCAGTTGTAGAAAATTCTAAGGGATATCACAGGCAGTGGTTCTCCGCAATTATCCGGAGGGATTTCATAAAGAGACTTTTTTTTTTTAGGGAATTAAATTTTAGACAGGAGAGAACCTTTGATGTTTTTTTTTTCAAAGCCACTCGTTTGCGAGATATTTGCTGGGTACACTGTGAGGCAGTTTAAAAGTTATCTCCCTTCGCCATTCGCCTGCCAAGTCAATAAAAAAAATATCGATCAATCTTGTCTATTTTTTTTCTGATTCTCTATTTCTCTCTACCATTGCTCGTAATTATCAATCAATCCAAATCAATAAAAGGGGCTACCAGAAGTTGTCGGGACTGTTAAATAATTCCTCTTGAAATTACAACTAACGAAAAATTTCCGTTTTTATAAACACGAAATTAACACGACATTTGTTGCGATTTTTTAAACGACATATCGGGTAATTTGTTTGGATATTAAACAGAAATATAGAACCGTGGAAATGAGGCAATTATTTCCCGGAATTCTCGGTGCATTGAGAAAATGTTTAATTAAAGGTGTTATCAAATGTGATTACGGAGACTCGACGTAATATGATGAATATTACGTTCTATGGCTGTAATAAATATTTCCCGAAACTTCATAAGCTCAAAAAAGAAAAATCTCTCGTCACTTTGGACGGGAAGTCCTTTTCCAGCAATTTCCACACCCGATAAAACTCATATGTCCTATCCACCTCATTATCTCCACTCTCCAACCCTCAAATTGCACTTTCAACCTCTCAATCTGAAAAACTTCCCCATCAGAAAATCCCCTCCGCCTCCCCAGCGTCATCCTAATCCCCCATTTTCCCTCAATTTTTCATTTTTATTTTGTCAAAACCCTGAGCATTCCCAGCGCTTTACCATTCCCATCCAGCATCAAAAGGAAGCCCCAGCATCTAGGGGTTTTCGGATTTTGCCAACGTCAGCCAACGAAATACCGCAGAGAAAAGTCCCCCTTCGTACGTGTCTCTCCCTCTGTGGTTACCCTTTATTTCCATTTATTTCCCTTTATTTTCACAGAGAACAACATTGTCTCCCACATCGTTGTGGAGTCTGGTGAAAATCTACCACTGAAATTAAGGGAGTCTTCAAAAGTTATTAAAACTATTTTCAATTGCAAATTCCAGAGAACTCAACAATTGAAAATTCATTATTCTTATCGAAAACTAGCAGAGTCTCCCATTAACATCAAATCATTTCCAAGTTGATAATAATTATTATTCTCCTCAGAATATCAGTGAAATCTTCGGAAAATTCCTTCATTTTCAAAAATTTGATTGAATGAAAATATAAAAAACGAGATAAACGACATTTTTTTAATAATATAATAAATTCTGTATATATTGAATTTATTAATATTATTATCACATGATAAAAAAATGACAAACTTTTTCTCGGTGTAGTGACTTCGAAATGTCCATGGGGTAATATCGGAGCCCATTTCCCTCACCGGAAACGTCGTGCGTAGGTATTGGATTGTAGCGGGTCCTGGGCTTATTATAATCCTAGGAACGACGATACGACCTTAAAGGGGATCACACCACGTGTGTTTTTCTGTCCACTCAGTATTTACCTCTCACTCTGTTGTCTCTCTATCTCATTTTACCACCCCACATCGGAGCCCTGGGACAGAAACGGCTGCGGTGGATGGAACCCCATCAAATTCCATACCCCAGTCCCTTTTGATACACATTTTCATTATTTTCAGACTCTGTGCTCCACTAAAAATTCAGGCAAATGTATATTTTTTTTTTATTTCAAGTTGTTGGGGGTGGGATAGGGTGAATTGATAAAAATCAGATGAATGAAAAATTGTTTTGGGAAGTTGCCTTCAATTCTTTGAAAACGGAATTACGATTGGACTCTTGTTGGTGATAATATATGGTCGTCGCTTTTGTCGGGATTCGAGACCACGTCGTTCGGGACTGAGAAATTTACGAGAATCGATATAAATGTTTGTTTGTCTCGCTCTGTTGTATTGGACTGTGGGGTTATATATTCCAGGATCTAATACGCCTACCGTTTTCAGCTTGAAGCATCAGCTTCCCCTTGTTCTATACCCTAGCACCAGGACACCATCAGCACTAGCATTCTGGAGCTGATTCCCATCGGATAGTATTCCAACGGCAATAACACTGGCAACTTTGTTAGGAATTGTTGTCCATTCGTTATTTGTTTGTTTCATTTGGAAATAAATATTTATGTCGAGGAAATTCACGGATTTGAAAACATTATTTGGATTAATTTGGAGTTTAGTCGTTTTCAGGTTTATTACTTTTTAATTGAATAATCGATTGGATGTACTTCGATGTATCGGTATCAAAGCGGATCGAAAATTGAAGAAATAATTGAATTTTGATACTTGTGGTTATAAAATTTTGATGGAACTGTTAAATATTATTATAAATTGTTTAATTTTTCGTGTCAATATTCTGTGGGATCAGTAAGATATTGATGCACTCTTCGGGGACTGGAGACTGAAATTGTAGGGAGGATCTTCCCGAAGAAGATTAGGGACAATAAAAAAAAAATTCTCATAAAAAAATCTCTCAGGTTCTGAGTTGTCCCGGAAATCTCGGCAATAAAAAATTTTTCTTCTGTGTACCTCTCAAACTACTGGAGTGAAACGACTTGTCTTTTCGTAATTCAGGTTTTGACGCTCCCTTTTTTTGCCACCCAGAACCACAAAAAATCTTCAACCTCATCAAGTTCTGAAGCACGAGGAGACGATTTTTAGAAGGAAAAACGGGATTTTCTTTCAGAGATTTCATTTTCTCTGACAGTCCTTTTTCCTGCTGCATCATTTCAGTTCTTGATGAAATCGTACCTTGGGGCAACCTTGAGCCACGGCTGGGCCAAGGTTTCTTTTGGAGTTAAAGGGGATAGGAGATTTGATTATTTTTATTTATTTATCTATTCATCTGATATCGATTTTTTTCTAAATGCAAAAGAGAAATTGGCATTTTTCGTAGGCGAGTGTTGCATACTCTGGACATATTCTTCTTCGTCATTTTTCTTTTTTTTTTTTCAATTTTCAAAGGAGGGGGTGTGTATACCTTTCATTTTATGCTGCACACGTAGCACTTGGGGCTGAAAAAAAAATAAAGGTTTTTCATCGCTCGCAGGGAAACATAAACCGATCGGAATTTCATTATCTGCAGTTTTTTAGACGGCGTTTTTTCAACGTGGTATCTAAAATCGTCGGTGAATTTTTTGACGGTGGGGAGCCGCTGATTCAATTGATCAGGGGATTCGGAATTTAGACCGGAATTTGTTGAGTGGGTGCAGTAATTTATTGTTCTTCGCTCGGAGATTTTAAATAATATTGGGATTACTGGAAAATGGATGAAAATTGACACTTGAAAAGAATTTGATCAAGTTTAAACGTTTCATTGTATATTTTTATGATTTTCCCATTTTTTTTTCTTTTCTCGTTGGGGAAAATCTGGGAAAATTTATGAAATTATTCATAAAATAATGCGGTTATGAAATTAGAACAGTTGCGTAATGTCTGTTGTATTTTTATCTCCACGTTTCGTGGAAAATTATTTAAAATTATTCAAACGAAAAGTTTGTCATTTTTCATCCCCTCAGTGAAATTCCCAACAATTTTATCGAGCCATTCACTTCCATATCTCAAACCCAACCATCACGTTAAACTTGTTTGTCGAAAATACGTTTTTAGATGGTCCATAGTTGTTTCTTCCTAGCGGCCAGTGAGATACAAAAGTTTTGTTGCCTCTCCAGGGTGCACCAGAGGGTGGGAAAAAAAAAAGGGAAGCAGCGAATATAGAGGGAAGAAATTCTGTGATACACTCGGGTAAATGGAGCGAGAGACGGAGAAAGGAAAGTTGAGCTCGGAACGGTGGAAAGAAAGTGGAGGGAAAGATGGAAAAGGGGATGGGTTTTGACGGGGAGAGGGTGGCAAATGGGAAATTCCCTTCCACCAGGAGTCGGAGGCTGAGGCAGGGATGTCGAGCGTTTCATGCATTCAAAATTGCAACGGAAAATGTCAAACGACATGCCAACTGTCATTTTATATTTTATTGAATTTCAGTGGTTTTTTTTTATCCGGCGATTCGATGTTTTGCGTTTTTTTTTTTCACCTCGCGGATGCATTATGCACGGGGATTATTCATGTGGCGTTTATTTACGTACGGTGTAAGAAAGTTATTTTACACACTCAGCGTAATTGCACTTTATATTTTATTACTATGCAAAAATTATTTCAACATCAATAAATTATTTCTGCCATTCAATCCCGTGATATTTCTGTTTCATTGGAAATTCAATGAATTTGTTAATTCAATTCTGTGGAGAATATTCGGAATAAAAGTTGTAATGTTAATTGCCATTCAACAATTGTTCTTGTAATTTTCAACGGTTCGTTCTGATTGAGTACCATAACGCGGCAATTTCACTTATTCCGGTGTAATTAATTTTTTTTAATATCTGGGGAATGAGTTTCCCAGGAAGGGGATTCCCTTCCGGCGCTCGGCAAATTTGCTACTTAAAACACTACAAAATAAAAATCCCTCGTGAATTTATCACCGAGATTTGTATTCGTTTCTGTTTCATTATGAAATTTCTTTCATTTGATTTGAGTGGTTTTTTAATGAATCAGTAAAAAAAAAATGAAAGAATTCATTATAATTTCTTTTAATTAAATTTCTCCTGCAAATAAAATGGAGCGATGGGGTCACATCGGGAGAAAAAATTGAGGAAATCATGAGGAAATTACAGAATCATTTTGTTCTCGAATTATTGATTGTTTCATTGATTGATTAATAATTGTTGAGGGGTTTTATTGAAAATAATCAACAAACTGAGGGGTGGAATCCGTATAAAATTCGTTGTCAGAAAAAGGAAACTAATAGTTCTGAAAGTTGGAGGGATCTTGAGAACAAACGGGTGAGAACTCGTACGTTACCGGTGCAAAGAGGTAATGCTTGCCAAGTGTCTCAGGAAGCTCGTTAACATCCATACGATCGCGTAATCTCAGAAGGGTACTGAGGGATACTTGAAGCAGTTTCAGGGTTAATCGTGCACCTCCCTACCAAAATGTACACAGTGTGACGCTAACATGAAACTTCCCCGAGAGGCACAACGAGCCCAATAAGTTTTCAACATCAAAAGTCCCTCGACAAAGTTGCCAACTTTTCACTAGTGCTTTAACAAACCATTTGGCATCCTCGAGGATACTCCATTCTCCGGCAAAAACTTATTTTCCAAATTATTCCTAACAGATAATCCAGTTGTACCGCATGTTGGCAAAATTATCTCTACTTTTGCGAGAAATTCTCGTTTCTTTTTTTTTTCTTTTCTTCTTTTTGTTTGTTTGGAACTTTGGATCACACTTTATTCCACAAAAATGTGAGTTTGTCTGTCAATGGGCGGGGGTGGATGTGACCCTCGCGTGCAACACGCGACACAAACTAGTGAAAGTTAGTGAACGTTTCCACCCCTATTTTAGGGGTTGCTATCTTGCATCGTACCATGCGTACAATCCCTGGGACGCGTATTAGTTTTCTGCACGCAGTTTTTTTTTTTTTTTCTCTGAAAGGGGAATCGGGTCATTCGTTCACCTAGAAATTGCCAGACATTTTTTCGCCCATTTGCTTCCGCACGGAAATATTTACGTCTCCAAATTTCCGCCCTACCTCCACCCCCTTTTTTCTAAAATAGCATTTCTCACAATTTTTTATTATAATTACAATAATTTATTATTAATTATGTTAAAAAAGTTGAAGTTTTATCGCATCCAGGCGTAAAAATTATTGTCGGGGGATCGATAATCATATTCAACTTTTTTTTTGTTGTCTTGACAACGTCAGGATTCTGATGGATGTAATAAAAATGATAAAACTTTCTCAAACTTATTTTTATCGTTCGTTAAAAATATTATTCTCTATAATTCTTACGTGACACAAAGATTAAAAGGTGTTGGCGCAGCAGGTGAAGTTCTTCCTTGGCTTCCAGTACTTTTTTTTTTCCTACTGCCTCTACTTGGCTCTAGAGCAATTATGGGATTAAGTGGCCTCGTGCCCCCGTCGAAACACGTACTCAGTACACCCTGGCTCATACCAACTTTTTTCCTCCCTTTTTATATTTTTTTTTTCATCATCCCCCGTGTGCGCCATGAGGTGGAAGTTAGAAGGGCGGATATCCGAGGTCTTGGCTCTTTATAAGGGTCAAATGGCAAAGGGCGGATTTAAATGCGTCCCCGATGCCTGCATTTATTATTAATTTATGGACTCGTAAGTCTTTTTTGTGACAAATATTTCTTTATTTATTTTAATCAATCGCTGGTATCTCCATATTGAAAAAAATCTTGGATTTTTTTAATCAGAAAGTTCTGTTCTTTATTATTTTTAACGAATTGGAATTTTTCTCTTTTTTTTTAAGCTGAGGGTTGAAGATTTTATTTGATTTATTTAAATTTACTTGTCAAGTCGCGCATTTAATTCAATTGAATCCCGAATTGAGGACTGAGGACTTGGAGCGATTGCAGTCGGGATTTAATCGATTGTCGATTTTAATTGTGGTATCGATCTGATAATTCAAATTTTATTGGTCCTGGAGGTGAATTGCGAAAAATGAAATAAAAAAATTTGAAAATTTCTTTCATGTTGACACATCGAGATTTGTTTACTATCGATACGCGATTTTATTCGATTTTATTTTATTCAGTTTCCACCGGATGCGTCAGGAAACAACCATTTGAATTTGGAATTTTTTTTTTTATCGTTTTAGTTTTTTTTTCGGTGAATGCACCGGTTGAATGCTGTGGGTCATCACAGCTGTGCGTTCGGAAAATGGAAGAGTTCATATGCGCGTGTAGAATGGTAATTGGCAATTACCGAGTGTTACCAAAATTACGGCAATTTTCCCGGTGACGTTTACGGGTTTTTTTTTTTTCACGCTTTGAAGGGGACAGACGGTTTTTCAGTTCAAATACTCTTTTATTTTTTTTCGGACAATTTTTTGTTGCACTTTATTCAAGTCAATCAGCTTTTTTACAATCAGCATTCAAAAAACAACAATTCCAACACGACAATTTTTCCTGAATCCCATATTTCCCGAAATTTTCCCGAAAATTTAGTTTTCCTCGACTTTTCCATAGACTTCAGAAATAAGAATAAAATGAAAATAGAAAAATTATTTGCGTTCTAAATAATCAAATTCTCATTTTTTTAATATCAACTTTTATTTTAAACTGATTAATTAATAAATAAAAAATCAATGATGATGAAAAAAAAAAAATTCAATTTCCTTGAATTTCAAGATAAATGATAAATTTTCATTTGTTTTCTAACTAATTAATTCCGGAGAGAATCCGAGCGTAAAATAATTAGTGAACGCCTACATATGTTCAGTCGCTGAGATAAAAATTAATCAAGTGCTCCCCGTGCATATAATAACCCCAGTATATTTGTTCAATTATAACTTGAATGTTTAAAAATGAATGGATAAAGCTGTAGTCAGCTGACATTGTTAATGGAAGGTGGTAAGGAGTGGAGTTCTTGTAAACACGAATAGAACGCGAAGAAGTTTATCCCCGTGATGCGCTTCGAGGCTCGATGTTATTCACGAATAGAGGGAAATAGTCGGGGGTTGAAATTGTTGGTATACAAGGGGTGGCTTGTGTGTACATTGTACGAGCAAGCATTTGGGGATCTACGGGGCGTGCCCTCTCCCATCCCCATTTCAACCCTCCAACCCGGGGGTTGGTTATGTGTCCATGAAACGCGCGCATTGCCTGCGTTACTGTGTAATGAGCGTTGTTTGGCATTTTGGGGGATTGGAAAAAAAAATATATTCAAATTCAATCATCCGGTGGTAATGGCTCCAAACCACGGGAAATCTTTGAAATTCTCGGTATTTCCATCGATGCAAATTGCATTCGCCATTCGCCCACCGAAAGCCAATGCTCGACCGAAAACTCAAATCAATCTATTGTATTCTATTCTCGCAATTACTCATTTATTTTAATTAATCGTGTAATGTGATGACAGAATTACGCAATTGGAGGAAAAATATTGAACATTGTTGATCAATTTTCTTTTGAATCAAGATTCAATGGGAGTCAATGGAAATTTAAAAATTTCTCGTCATTTTTTTCTGGAATACTCAAGTTACTTAAGTCCAAACAAATTAATTTTATTACATTAATTTTATCCGAGTGATTCATTCTGGAATTCCGCCCTCCCCAAACCGTCGATTCATTAAATAATCGAGTCATTCTATCGCACGAATTCCCCATTAGTAAGTTATCCACCAGCTGAAATAAGTAAAAATAAAATAAAACATAGTATTCAACCAAAGCCCCCGGTCTGTTCATGAATTCATTTGAATTAAACATGAAAAATTTCCTTTCAGAATGGAAATGTTAACTTCAACAATTGAAATTGTGTCTCTCTCTTTCTCACCCCGGTTAAAATACACAAAAAAAAATAATAATAAATGTTACAAGAATTCTCTCAGATATGACGGCTTCAAAGGGGGAAGTGAATTGCAATTATTTTCCCAGAAAGTTGAAACGAAATGAAACCCTCGCATTTTCACCCCCTGTTTTCCAGTACTTGCGTCGAAAGTTTTTCCTTAAAGTTTTCACTGCCTTTTTTACTCACCCCTCGACGGAGACGACTCCATGGGGTGAATTTTCCTTTTCTTCTCGCACTTCGTATATATACAGGGTATGTTTATACCCTATATACCTTTCTATCCTGTGTTCTAGATCAAAAACCGTAAACTCGAGTTTTCTTCGGTATCTCCATACGTTGCGTTTAACACGCCTCGGAGGATTTTCACTGTTTGTATGCATACGATATTTTTTTTATTCGCGAGGAGAATAATAAAATGGAAGATTTCGAATTGACGGAGTTTAGAGTCTGAATATTTTTCACCATTTACATATTCATTTTATATCTCGCCATAATAAATATTCGAGACCTCTTGTAAATTCAATTTCCATCATTTTAATCGAAAATTGTTATAAACATTCTCACGAATAATTATAAATTGTCTCGAGGGATTATGCGCATCCTCTAAAATCACCAGAACTACCCCTACAATTTTTCCCAATTGTTTTCAATTTAATCTGTTATTCAAATAAATAAATAAAAATCTATTTCGATTTACCGAGTTTTTCTCATGCGATAATTTAATGCATTCGGTCTGAACGCGAGTTTTCAACGATAAAAGGTGTGCATATGTTCACCCGAACTCGGGACTAATTACCCCGGCCCTTCCCCCCTCTTTTTTCAGCTCTAGCCCCCGGAAGTAAATGGGGGAGGTCAAAAGATACATACCCACCCCTCGACACACACGTACTCACACATTAAATGTGAATACAACGAATTTAAATCAACGGGGAAATTTCATACCCTCGTACACCCACGAATTCAATGTAGTTAGCGCACCCCGAACACATGACCACGAATTAATGAACGTATTCTTTTAATAATTAATTCACAGTTTTTTTTTTTTCTATTTTTCTGTCGGTATCGATAACGCTTCAACGGCAATTATCCGAGGTATATTTCGTTGGCACTGAGTTTTTTAAAGTGGTGACATTTAGGGGT